>NC_055976.1:15423524-15431024 GCF_018492685.1 Alosa sapidissima
TAAAACTACAATGTACCAGTAAACAAAATAGTATTGTGAGGGGTCGTAAGGGATGGCGATGAGGGATCATGGCCCGGCCACATCACCTCATCCACTTCACAATCAAGACCAGAGAAATGGTCCCCTGACCGGAGAAATGGACCCCTGACCGTATAAATGATTGCTATTGCATCCCGTATCCACCCCTGGACTGACCCCACCTCGGTGCCCCTGCAGGCCTCCTCCATTTCTTCCAGTAGAGGTCAGGCACCCATGACCACCGGCCATACACTACCGGTCAAAAGTTTGGGGTCTTCATTATAGACAGAATACCAGCTGACATCAGTTGCATTGTTTTTTTTTTTTTTTAAATCAGGGCAGCAGTTTTTAGATTACATTATGTGCTTACATAATGGCAAAAGGGTTCTCCAATGTTTTCTCAGTTGGCCTTTAACTGATATCAGATTAGTAAACAGAATGTGCCTTTGGAACATTGGATGAATGGTTGCTGATAATGAGCAATGTAGATATTGCATTAATGATCAGCCATTTCTTTCTACAACAGTCGAGAACACTTTTATAATTTGGGGTGTTTGGGGATGGGAGCCAGTTCTGGACCTGCCCAGCCCATTGGAAATGGTACATCCTGTACAATCCTGTATGTAGTGCACTCAGAAATGCAATTATGTGCCCAGTATGGTGCGGACCAAGGGTGACTTGGTGATGGAGAACTGCTTTCAGACTGATGGCGGCACACAAGGTGATATTTCCTCTGTGCTGCCCAGGGACAAGGCTCTCACAGTGGCTCTTTGTCCTGTAACATTTTGGCCCTGACGCCTGGCTTTGGCTGGATTGAACTCAGCCACATCAATGCCACCGGACTCAGGTGGCAGTGCAGCTGCATCCAAGTCCAGGACTCTCTGTAACAGAAAATGACTACAGTGATATTTTCACATAAGGATAGGGAAGGAGGTGTCAGGCACATACATACACATACATGCAGTAGAGACAGATGCCCACAGGGGGCATTACCTCAGGCCCTTGCTTTATCTGAATATGTCCATGCTGTGCTAATAGTTGTCAATCTATTGCCATTACTGTGAACAGACATTGCCTTCCACCCATAGGAAGTTGTCTTGTAGTTCTGTGGAAAATGTAAGACCATGATGTAATTGGTTAGGTTCCTTTTTATAAACTGTACTTTCATACTGGATACAGAAACATTACAGTAAAATGGTCTTACTTGTATGTTACAACACACAACACATTATATGGTTCTCTGAGGTGCATAGACAATACAGTAGTCTGGACATTCAGTAGGAGGACATTCTACTGTGCTGTGATGATGTGCAAAATGATGTGCAACAATGACATTTGCATTCTAGTGTAGAAACGTAAAGACATACCTGTTCTTCTGATCACCAGTGTAAATGTCCGGATTATGGATGCTACTGTGCAGGGAGTCAGGGTGGCCGTTCTGCTCAACTGCCCTTCATCACCAGGCTGTGATTTCTTACACCAAAGTGCCCCTTATCAGTGGCGCAAAAAGTGGGCATGCGCTATATGCGGCGCATAGGGCTGCAGCTCCATGGGGGCGCCAAAGCGATGGTAAAAAAAATAAAATTATATATTTGGTATTTTCTATATGTAGCTACTGCTGTCCGTTTCTAAATCATTTCAACATTTTCTCAATGTTCTATAACATTTTAGAGGACTAACAGGCTAGAGTAGGCGTCCTATCTCATAAGATTCCATCATAGAATTTTGACATAGAAGAGGGAGTGGGGGCGCCGTGAGCGCTGGGCGAGCAGATAGGCCTACGAGTAGTGAGTTGCCGTCTATGGAAAAAGATGGATACAAAAAAAAGCTGTTGACGACTAAAAATAGAAAAAGAAAGAGGGAAAAGGAGATGGCATGTCAAGGGATGCAACAGCAGTTAAATAAGTGGACGGTGAAAGGCAACAGGTAGGATTTAAAGTGATGACGTCTGTACTTGGAGGCTTGCAAATATGAATGTTAACAGACTAACTAGCGTTTGTTAAGCATAATGCCGATTGAAACATAGCATTCCATTCAGATAGCTAGGTGGCTACCATGCTCATACTGCACTTTTAATGGCCAACTGCAAACAGAAATGTCATGCTAG
Organism: Alosa sapidissima; assembly: GCF_018492685.1. Taxonomy (NCBI): domain Eukaryota; kingdom Metazoa; phylum Chordata; class Actinopteri; order Clupeiformes; family Clupeidae; genus Alosa; species Alosa sapidissima. Next base: position 15,425,650 of record NC_055976.1, read on the forward strand.
CAGCAACTCATTACATGTTTCCATATCCTAAAAATGAAGGCTCCTTGTAATAAATTAATATTGTGTTGTCAATGTGGTGCAAACAAACAAGGCTAGAGTGCCTATCAGCCTTATCCATTGTAAGCAATAGCTGGCTAAAGGACGTTATGAGAACCGTTTAGACTCTCTTAAAGTGGCAATGCACCATTTATCAATACTTATCAAGTATAACATCAAGTTAAACATCAAATTGGCAGCATTTCTTTAAAAACATATTCAATAGACACTAATGCACAGTAATAGTGTAAATTATTGGCCTTTTGTTTTGCTTTAGTTGTTTGTGTTTTTTTTTTTTTTTTTGGGGGGGGGGGGGGGGGGCGCCAATATTGTTGTTGCATACCCTTCAAAAATGGGTAGCTGTGCCACTGCCCCTAATGTCATAGGAAATGTCTCATTTGTCTCTCACTGCTTCTGTGTCTGCTGAGTTTTCATGAAAGAGATGATCTAACTGGAGGTTTTGTTTGTAGTGCTAATTCCACAATGATTGCAAGAGATTTCATTCTTGAATGAAGTGTCTATTGTAAGAAACGGTGTGTTTTGCACTTGGTGTAAACCAAGTGTGAAACAGATGATTTGTTTTCTTGTCCCTTTGTTTGAGGTATGTTTACAAAAAGCCCCAATGATTTTGTCTAAGCATTTACTTTCAGAGTGCAAGCAATGGATAAAGACTGTGAAGACTCTGAGAACAGTTAGGCATCCCATACCAAACTTAGCATAACTCCCAAATTCTCTGACAGACAGACAGATATAGAGAAACACTTGGGCTTTTGCATATCTCTTCCCTCTGAAAAGAACTCTCTGGAAGCACCCACATTCATGAGTTCACTGTGTGTGTGTGTATGTGCGTGCGCACGTGTGTGTGTGCGTGTGTGTGTGCGTGTGTGTCAGCGTTTGTGTGTGTGTGTGTGTGTGTGCGTATGTGTGTGCGTGTATGCATACGTGCACTTGCGTATGTGTGTGTGTGTGTGCTTCCGTATGTGTGTGTGTGCTCTCACATGCACGTTCTGAACACTGAACATAATCTGGGCCTCCAGACAAAAGGATTCAATTCAATCTCTCCCTCTCTCCCTCTCTCTCCCTCTCTGGGCTAAACCTCTAATTCCAACTCATTCTCATGCTTCCCTTCATCTCCGTGGGTCCATCTCCCTCTCTCTCTCTCTCTCTCTCTCTCTCTCTCTCTCTCTCTCTCTCTCTCTCTCTCTCTCTCTCTCTTCCGATTCCTCCCAGTCTCTGTCTCTTTGAGCAGATTAGCTGAAGATGCAGGAAGCGGTGTATCAATCAGGCTTCATTAGTATTAATTTATTCATGCCATCTGTCTCCTCCACTGGTCCACCTCTTCTCCTCTCCTAATCCCTACCTCCTCTCCTTCTTCCCTTCTTCTCTTCTCTCCGTCATTCATCCCACACTTTTCTCTCCCTCCTTCTCATTTCTATCATTCACTTCTCCGACATCCACATCCATATCTTCCCCCCTCATTAATGATTTCGCTTTAATTGCATCACTCTGGCCCTTCATTTTTAACCCTCTCCTCTCTTCTCTTTTTCTGCCTTTTCTCCTCCTCCTTCCTCTCCTCCTCCTCCTCTCTTCTTTCTCCTTCTTTTTTTCATCGTCTTCCTCTTTCTTTTTTCTCTCTGTCAGGTGGAGACCAGCTTGGAAGACAAAGAGGAGCAGGAGGCGGTGAAAGACGAGGAAGAGGAGGAGGACGAAGAGGAGGAGGAGGAGGAGGCGGTGGAGCAGCGCTTCCACCACGTCATCCCGCCGTACTCGGAGAAGGCCACCGTCTCCAACCTGAACTCGGCCGGCTGCAGCGTCCACGCCGGCCGTTGCCCGTTCGGCCTGCGGCGCCCCCTGCTGTCACACCCGGCACTGCCACTCCTGCTTCTGCTCTTGTTCACGCTGACCTGTCCTTTTACCTGGGGGTAACAAGGAGCCCCCAACTGCCCCTCTTACCCCACCTTCATACAAATGACTAGACTCACCCCGAGACAGAGGGAGAGAGAGAGGGGGATGGAGAGGACTACGGGAGAGAGAGAGAGAGAGTGAGAGAGGGAGGGAGGGTAGAATTGAGTTTGTGAAATAAACAGAGGATAGGGAGGGCGGATTGAAAATAAAAAAAATAAGTTTAATGAAATGAAAAGTGATGTCACCCCCTCTCTCCCTCACTCTGCCTCTGTTCAAGGGGTTGCGGTTGTCTTGTACAGTCTGTTGCCATAGCTGCTCTTTCTCCTCGGCTCTTGCCCCCGGCTCGGCCAATCGGGTGCGAGAATGGAGGCCAGCACGGCTTTGTGAGCCAACGGCGGCGCGCGGCTGGTCCATGACCCCACCCTCCCACTCTTCTTAAGCTCCGCCCTGAAAGTGTGTGTTGCTGGGCAACGCCCCGACTCCCAGCTGGTCTTGTGTACATGCGTGGATATGAATGACTTTTAACCCGCTACAAACAGCTACGCACTTCCTTCACATACCATTTTACGTTGAGTCATTGTTTTTATTATCATTATTATTATTAGTATGATTACAATTATTATTATATTATTATTATTATCTGTGTTGTACTAAAATGCTATGAGTTCAGACATTTGGGGTATGCTTGGTTATTTGTGTGTGTGTGTGCGTGTGTGTGCGTGTGTGTGCTTATTTGACGTTGGTGTGTGCGCCTGTGAAACTACAGTATACTGTTTAGCCTCTCCCGTCTCATCTCAGACCTCTGATATAGACACAGAAATACACACATTGCACAAACAGAAGAGCCTGAGGGCAAGACCGGTGAAACACACACAAACACACAGAATCAGATGTATATACATACCAAACCTCACTGGCTAGCTTGCCCATGTGTGCCAAAAATAAAAGCTGCTCTGGCCCTCTCTCGCACACTGCCAATTTATTTTATACTCTCTTTCTTTCTCTCGTTCTTTCTCTTTCTTTTGCTCTTGCTCTATCAAACTTACTTTCTCTCTCTCTCTTTCACATACACACACAAACACACACACACACACACACACACACACACGCTCACATTGATCCAGCAGACACAGCATTGTCTGTTTATTGCTCAGTATGTGAGGCGATGTGCTTTTGACTCAGCGCAGACTATGCAGTTTAACCAGAGGCATAAATATCAACAGTAACTTACACACACACACCTTCCAGACAAGAGCACTGCACAAACACCCAAGGCCTCCAGATATCACACAGGCCCCACAAAACAACATAAACACACACACACACACACACACACACACACACACAAACACCTTCCAGACAATAGCACTGCACAAACACTCAAGGCCTCCAGATATCACACAGGCACCACAAAACAGCATAAACACACGCACACACACACACACACACGGACACACAGCCTCCAAACAACGTGTCCACCACACAGTATCTGAACCACAATGTAACCCAACCTATACACTCACACACTCAGAGACACACATACACACACACACACACACACACTCACATCTCTGCACACAGACACACACAGATACACACGCACGCACGCAATCTCCAAACAACACCGTCATAAAACATTGTAAAATAAATATGAACACAGCAGGTGCCATGCAGTCTGTCTAAGAGGAGCTGGTGAGCTTGGAAGGAGGGACAGAGAAAAGGGCAGATGGAGGGATGTAGAGGAAAGGGAGAGAGAGAAGAGAGCAGGGAGCTGCTCTGTTATTTTTGCCAGATTGTGCTTTGGCGTACAGAGAGATAATGTGTGTGTTTATCTGCAGAGTGCGTTCAGGGCATGTGTGTGTGTGTGTGTGTGTGTGTGTGTGTGTGTGTGTGTCTGTGTGTGTGTGTGTGCGTGTGCGTACACAAAGAGAGATGGAGAGAACGAAACACCCTTCTGGCGCAAGCACACCTCACAACAACTCCTTTCTTTCTCTCTTTCCCTCTCTCCCCAAACTCTCTCATTCTCTCTCCCTCTCTTCTTCCCTGTCCCTTTTCCTGTGTTTTATAAATCTTTTGATGACGCAAAACATTTTTTCCTCTCCTTCATGTGGGTGGATGACACAGGCACCTAACCTCCATCCACAGGGGTTTAAGAGAAACATTGCACACACACACACACACAAAAAAAAACCACTCTCTTTGTGTGTGTGTCACCAGATCTGCAGTACACTGTGAACCCCCAAACCCCCCAGCTAAAAACTCGCATTCACACACACGGACACACACTGACATGAAATGTTGGTAGTGCTTCTCAAACTGTCACCTGGAAAAAAATCAATTGCACAGTGCAGTAGGTATGGTCTCTTTACACATACCCATACAGATCAATAATGTGACACACAAAAAGCATTCTCACACACACACATTCTACAACAGAAAAACACACACACACACACACACAGAGTGGAAACTCAGTGTTTCCCTGCAGGATTCTAATTAGGAGAGAAGATGCCAGTAAACTTTATACTGCAGTCGAATATGACCACTGCTCTCTAAGCTTCCAGTCTAGTGTGTGTGTGAGTGTGTGTGTGTCTGTTGTAGAATGCGTATAGAGACACTGAATTGGCGAGAGGGCTTTTTTACGGGTCTCAGCACAAGCATCTGTGAGGGTCTGTGTGTGTACGAGATGTGGTGGCTGACACAAAAACAATGGAATGAATAACATATGTGTGTGCTTTCATGAGTTCCGCGAGTATGTGCGTTTGGGCTGGGGTTTGTGGCTGCGCATGGCGCGAGCCTGGTGATTTATATTCATATATTTCTCATAAATAAGCTAATGCGCCGTGCGTTAATAAGAGTAAATAACTCAGCCGGCAGGGCGCAGCCGCAGGAGAGACGTTAAATCAGACACCGCCGTGGCTCCCTGTGTGCGCTCCTTTCCGTGTTCAGCATTATAACAGCAGCTAATGCATACACACACACACACACACACCTGAATCAGCCCATGCAGTCCTGCAATGCATACACACACACACACACACCTGAATCAGCCCATGCAGTCCTGTAATGCATACACACACACACACACACACCTGAATCAGCCCATGCAGTCCTGTAATGCATACACACACACACACACCTGAATCAGCCCATGCAGTCCTGCAATGCATACACACACACACACACACACACACCTGAATCAGCCCATGCAGTCCTGCAATGCATACACACACACACACACACACCTGAATCAGCCCATGCAGTCCTGCAATGCATACACACACACACACCTGAATCAGCCCATGCAGTCCTGTAATGCATACACACACACACCTGAATCAGCCCATGCAGTCCTGTAATGCATACACACACACACACACACACACACACCTGAATCAGCCCATGCAGTCCTGTAATGCATACACACACACACA
>NC_055976.1:15436024-15443524 GCF_018492685.1 Alosa sapidissima
ACCAGTGCGTATGTAACCTATCAGGCCTAAGGGCTCAAACACTGACCCTACATGGTAGATAGGTGCACTAACCTCAGGGCTAAACACACACAGACACAGACACAGACACACACACACACACACACACACACACACACACACACGCACACACACACACACACACAGAGAGAGAGAGACACACACACACAGAGAGACACACACACACAGACACACAGAGACACACACACACACACACACACACACACACACACACACACACACAGACACACACACAGTCAGTGGTGTTATGACTAGCTTGTATGTAAGAGGCTCTGGGGAGGGATGATTACTTTAAAGCAACACCAAAGAGTTTTTTGTACCTTAAAATAATGTTTCCAAAATTGTTTCCGTGGTTCATCAACTCGTAACAGGGTGAACGGCACTTCTGCATTCGCTTCGCGGCCCTCTATCGGCTATAACCGCACTATGTACGTTTGCCAGATCAGGTAGCGGATCTGTAGTTCGATGGAATGAGACATAAGAAACTACAAATTTGACTTGCATGATGTCGCAATACATCATAGCCTACTTTCATAAAATCATGCAACAAATTCTACCTTGTCTATGGACATCGTTATTTACAAAGCCGTTGGATAAACAAATAGCGTGCGTGCGACAGAGGAAAAGTCCTTTGGTGCTGCTTTAAACCAAACTAACCCACTGACCCTTGTTACACACACACACACACACACACACACACACACACACACACACACACACACACACACAGCCCACGCAGCAGCCTGGAGTATGCATATACTCTCTGTACATTTCAGAAATAGTGTTCCCAAAACTGCACATAGAATATTGAATTATCCCATCTTCATTTCACAACTATTCAATTCTGGGACACAAACCAAAGACATAAAACACAACCGAGTCACCTGAAGTATAAATGCCACAAGTCTGTAAGTCTGGCAACTCTGTTGTTTATTTCCACCGGGCAAGTAATTGACCATCCGCGAGAGAATAATATGAGGAAATATGTGACAACTTGAAATGCCATCTGGAAAATATTATTTTTGTCAGAAGATATGACATTTGTAAGGACATCTATTGCAAACTTGCTTTTGGCCAACATAATTAGGGGTAACCAAAGACGGCATTTGACAGCATGGCCTCACTAGATAAGGCAGATTCCATAAAGCCTGCCCAAGTGTACCACAAGATATGGATCTGCCCTTCCAAGTTCAACACCAGAAGGTTGTAAGTTCAATCCCAAGACGTACGTCCATTGTACCCCTGAGCAAGGCAGTTGGTATAAGTCATTCTGGATAAGTGCATCAAATAAATGACAAATGATAATGTGAAGAGGGTTTTCCCTTCCACTATTACCGCTACATAACTTGTCATAGCCTAACCCTCCAGACAAATGGTAAGATCTGTGTAACAGAGTTTGCAAGTGTTGCACTGAATACATAGCAGATTTTGTATTCAAATGAATACATTTGGTGGAGCAGACCACAGCCAACAGAGAGCGACAAGTCAGTCTACAGTCTCGAGTGAATTACTTTGTTTATCCTCGAACACCGATTACATATGCAAACAGTACAAATGCAAAATATAGATGCAAAATTACCTCGCCACCCTGCAACACACACAAACATACACACAAACACACACACACACACACAAACACACACGTACACATCACATACACAACACATTAACATGTCATTATAACAACATCAAATTCTGCATTCAAAGCTCCCCCCATGCACCCCTTCACATTGACAAATACACACACACACACAAACACACACACATACAGCCATGTTTCTATGAGATCTACAATTCCTGCTGAGCACCACCTAAGCTCTTGCACACAATTGTATTCAAACATTGAAAAGTTGCATTCTCCTTGAGCATGGTGGACTGGAGTTGAGGCTGCAGTCCCTGTGTTGGGCAAGATTAAAAGGTGATGTCACGCAGAGCAGAGACGAGAGCTGCTCTCTAGCAGCTGCCATATGGTTCCGAGTAAATAATTCAACTCCCCTAAACTGCCAAGGCCGGGCCTGCACACAAGACTTCTGGTTCTACACGTTCTCCGACATAATGTTCCAGTAAAACACAGTAAGCCCTTCCTACCCATCCAGTACAGTAGAGTATTTAGACCTTGTTTTACCCCTTATGTACTTGCTCAGCAGCATCTGACAATCCTCCTCTCCCACCCCCCCCCCTCCCCCACCCCCCTCTGCTGTTAAAAAGACTGATAGGCAATGTCTACTGGAATCCCATAGTCAGGGCTAGCTACCCAGCTTCAGGACCTTGGCCAGTTCCCATACTTATGAGTGGGAGGTTGATTTATTGGTCAATAGTGGGTCATCTTGAAGCAAGAGACAGTGCAAAGTTACCTATAGAGAACCCCAATTTGTGATGGGAAGTAATTGGCGTTGTGTATGTGGGTGCCAGGGAAACAGATGTGTGGTGTTATTGTTATATTTTACCAGCATTGCCCAGCACATGTTGAGATCACTCTCCTCTATCCTGATTCATTTGATCACACTAGTCCGTTTTTATCTTCTCACACTCTCGGTTTCTCTCTCCATCTTTCTCTTGTGTACTGTCGGCTGACCCCCTTCACCTTCTCCTACACTTGTTCTCCCCGACTGCACGGATTACTCTCTAAAACCCTGATCCCTCTCATCTCGAAGGCTTGCTGCCTCACTCCCAGTCTCTCCTTCCCTCCTTTGCCGCGCAGCTGGGTGATGGAGAGAGAGAGCCATGGCCCTCCCGGCGTCCACATAAAGCTTTTAATCTGATAATGGAGCGCCGCTGCAGCTCGTTTAAGCGCTTAAGCACAGCCGAAGCTTGTGCGTCTGATTCCCATAATGCCGTTTAAACATTTATGCCGCCGATGTCAAAGATCAGAGAGCCCGTCATTAAGCCCGCTAATCACGTTGCTTTCCTGCCCAACTGAAAGTTCATTACACGCGCAGCCGAGATGATGGGCTGAACGAGGCAAGTAGCCCAGGCTGTTGTTGTGTTCACTGTGTTTGTTTTTGTACGTGGTGCAGGCTACGTGTGTGCCCTTTCACATTTTCATTTTGACTAGCGGTGTTTGTTTGGTTTAATTGAATGTGCGTGCGAGTGAGAAAGCGCGTGCTCGAGTTTGTATTGAGAAAGGTGTGCATCCTGATTGCACTGTGGGTGATTTTACGGCTTTGACGGGGGAAAATCGCCCAATTAAAAACTAACCAGCGAACGTTAGATTGTGAACTTCAGTAAAGTGATAAAAAAGAAGCACTCCCCTTCTCTCCTCGCTTCACCTCTTTCCTCTTCCCCCCGACAATCAGCCATGGACTCAGACTCTCTCACTTCTGCAGGGGCTGCAGAAAAAAAGCGCTGATTCTGGAACGCCTGTCTTTCACTAAGGCGATAACAGAATCTCCCGCCGGAAAACGGGATGCAGGTTAAGTGTGGAAAAATAAATCTCCTCCTCATAATATTCTGCCATTAAAAATGGCTAACAATGGCCCAGCTTTTCCCCCCCGAAGCCCCCTGGCCCGTGCGACTCGGAAGTACCAATTCCAACAGCAACCATCTCCTGCAACAACCCATGTTTTTGGAACCGGCCTCCCTCCCGAGCCGAAGCCATCTCCGCCGCAGGTTGCTATTGAGTCTCAGCATGGTTTATCATCGCCACCCACGTCAAATGATTTCCCTGATTATTATGCTTATCTGTTAGGGACCCAGGCGTCTCTTATTCTGCTGTGTTATACACAATACGTTTATGGTTCATAAATTCGGAAAGGGTTTCAGGCGAGCTTAGAGCAGCACTGGGCACGGCCGCCGCAGTGCGTTCTCACCTCAGGTTACACACACTTTGTCGCTCTCATTAAGACTCTCGTCATGTCCCATTAACTCTCCCAGTCACTCACACTCTTCGCACACACTCCATGATCATTCTCGCACACACACACAATCACAACCATCTGACCATCTCTACAGCTCCCAGTCACGCACACATTTCACAAGACCAAATAATAATCATGTCGTGTAACTCCCTCTGTGTGTGTTCTGTATAATTATAATGTGTTGTCCAATATGTCTGGTTTGCTGTTGCCCAGTTGTGTTACCTCTAAGCTGTACTGCATTGTGTTTCCATTTGTATTGTTGTGTTTTATGCACTGAGAAGCAAAGTGTTATGAGGCTGAGCTAGTGCTGCACCATGCAATGATGTACTGATGGGCCCTTTTCCTGCTGTGAGTGCTGTATCACTGTGTGTACGGGCTGGGGAGTGTGTGTGGTGTGCTTTCTGCATTGTGTTGTGTAGATGCACCACACCCTGGGTGGATTCGGCTTACTGCGGTCTGCCCGCAGTGACTGCAGCCCCATCTGTTTCCACACTTGGCTCTTTCTCTTTCAGTCAGTGTTTGTCTGTCTGTCTGTCTCTCTCTCACACTTTGTCCCTCTCCCCCTCTCTGCCCCCTATTCTTTCGGGCAGTTTGCTGGCTAATGGACTCTGTGTGTTTAATGAGCAATGTGTGTGTGTGTGTGTGTGTGTGTGTGTGTGTGTGTGTGTGTGTGTGTGTACTGCTTGTGTGTATGCATACTGTGTGTATATCTACCTTTTTCTTGTGCCCCCACCATTTCTCCTTTATCATCTCTCCATCTCTCCCTCCTTCCTCTCTCTTTCTTATCCCTCTTCTATCAGTCATCCTGTTCTCTCCATTTCCATTCGCCTCATCGTCTCACTTCCTCCTTCTCATTGATCTCTCCTGGCTGTTCCCCACCTCACCTCCCTGCTTTCTCTCTCCTCTTGTCCTCCATCACCTGCTCCATTCTCTCTCCCTCTCCTTTGTTTCACTCTCTCTCTCTCTTGGTCCTATAAAATAGTGAGGTATGTTATTGTTACAGTGGTATTGTTTCTTTCTCTCTCTCTCTCTCTCTCTCTCTCTCTCTCTCTCTCTCTCTCTCTCTCTCTCTCTCTCTCTCTCTCTCTCTTCTATAAAATAGTGAAGTGTGTTATTGTTATGTGGTGTGTGTGTGTATGTTTTGTGTGGCTTGCATAGATGTGTGTGAGTATTTGTGTGTGTGTGTGTGTGTGTGTGTGTGTGTGTGTGTGTGTGTTATCCGCTCCCTTGCTGATATTTATGGTCTGTTTTAAAGGCTCTCGTGTGTTTAATGCGCCGGCTGTCAGATTAAGCCGGACACTCATTTAGCGTCTCTATCTCTCCTCTCCTTCTCCGTTCTCTCCCGTTGGTCCGTCACTGTCTGCAGACTCTTTTCATGCGTTCCGTCGCTCGCCTTTCTTTTTCTTCAGCCTGTCAGTCTCCCTATCTTTCTCTCTCTCTCTCTCTCTCTCTCTCTCTCTCTCTCTGTCTCTGTCTATCCTCCACGCCTCATCCATCCCTGGCCCTGTCAGAGCTCCCGAGGAGCTGCGTACTGTAGCTCCCGCGCCTCTGTCCTCCATCCCCCTCAGCATTTTCTCCATCCATGCACCTTTGCATGCACCTCCACCTCTCCGGTGAGGGGTCACCTTTGTGTCAGGGCCCGATCCATTTATCTGCCCTTTCATCACCTCATCCTCCTCCTCTCTCTCACTCACTTCATTCTACATTTCGCATGAGTGAATCCATCAGCCTCCCTCACGGCTGATCAGACACCATTCTCCATGTGTGTGCATTTGTTGGAGTGTACGTGCTTGTGTGTGTGTGTGTATGTGTATGTGTATGTATATGTGTGTGTGTGTGTGTGTGTGTGTGTGTGTGTGTGTGTGTGTGTGCGTGCGTGTGTGTGTGTATGTGTGCGTGCGTGTGTGTGTGTATGTGTTTGTTTGTTTGTGTGTATGTGTGTGTGTGTTTGTGTGTGTGTGTCTGCACATGTGCTCACATTTCACCCATACCTTCGGCACATGGTGTGGTGAGACCCAGAGAGGCTTCTGGTGGTACCTGGGAGATCTCCCTTGCCCCTGTCAGAGAGATTGGTGCAATATTAAGGTATGTTTAGACTTGGACTTGAAAGGATTATTATGGTGTGCTTGACTGAGAGGAATAATTAGACGGGGCCATTATGAGTGTGTGCAGTGGGAACCCAAAGAGAGACAGGAATAATAAGAAGAACATGTCAGTCACACAGCATCACGGACAGAGCCTCATGGGGTGTCCCTGAGCACTATGTTTGTGTGTGTGTGTGTGTGTGTGTGTGCGTGCATATCACTTTGTGAAAGACTGGTGGGGGCCGATGATGGTATTGGTTCTGAAATGAGAACGCCCACACATACTCCAGCGTCCTGCAGTATGCTTGTTGTTGGATTTGTTTCTGTTGTGTGGTGCAAGAGTTTGGAGTGTGTGTCTGTGTGTAAATGCACTCTTAACTCTGACAGTTCTAAAATGAGCTCTAACGCGCCCTTACACACCTACACATACTCATACCATCACTCATAAGCCATTCCTGTGGTTCAGCCTAGAGGGCTATAGTGGATGTGTGTGTGTGTGTGTGCGTGTGTGTGTGTGTGTGTGTGTGTGTGTGTGTGTGTGTGTGTGTGTGTGTGTGTGCGCTTTACGTGGTAAAAGGTGCAAGCGCTGTGAATAGGACTGTGTGTTAGCTCTTTTCTATCACTCCAGTTAGTGACATGCAGGTGTGTGTGTGTGTGTGTGTGTATGTGTGTGTGTGTGTGTTTGTGTGTGTGTGAGTGTGTGTGTGTGTGTGTGTGTGTGTGTTTCATGTGTGTGTGTGTGTGTGTGTGCGCGCCTGTTTTGATGATTATTCTGATTCATGTTTGAATGGAATGCCTGGTTTTTGAGGGACAGCACTTTTGTGCTCTGCTGCTGACATCATGAAAAAAACACCCTGAGTTTAAAAAAATAAAAATAAGATTACCAAAGTAACTCTCGCTCTTTCTCTTCGACACCTCAGGGTTTCATGTTTGTCTATTTACTCTCCCTTTCACTAACATGTTTGCTTATTCTACTCTCTTTCATTGGATTTGAGTTTTTGACTGTTATTTGACTGGTCTACTCTGTCTACTCTCTCTCTCTCTTTCTTGAAAGGCCCCTACCTACTCTGCTTGGTAAATAGGATCTGACCTCAGTAGAGAAAAGGACTGTAATAAAGTCATAAAACCTCCACCTCACTGTCCAACATGCTCTCTCTCTCTCTCTCTCTCTCTCTCTCTCTCTCTCTCTCTCTCTCTTTCTGTTCCTCCTCCTGTTGTCTTGTCACTTTCATTCTTTTCCCTTTCTTTTTTGTTCTTTTTCTAGATAGTTCCGTTGACCCCTGATCACTCCGCTCCTCTCCTCCTCTCTCTCTGGTCTCAGTGGAGAGCACACTGATGATGAGTGCACATTATCAGAATTGCATTACAGCAGAAATTTAAGGCTTGGAGGGAGGGAAAAAAATTAACATAGGAGGAGATCAAACGCTGAAACCATCCACCTGAATAACAAAGACATGTCAGCCTCTTCCACCCCACTACTCTCTCTCTCTCCCTCTCTCTCTCTCTCTCTCCCACCCTAT
>NC_055976.1:15448524-15468524 GCF_018492685.1 Alosa sapidissima
ACAACCAAACGGCAAACGGGTGGAAAACATCTTCCGCACAACAGAGTCGAGGCATTGCGTACGCCAGACATCGATGGAGGAAGACGGGGAGGAACTGGAGGTGACGCGGCAGACCACGGCACAGTCACCACAACGCCGCCCACGCGAGTGGAAGAGGCCGGCCAGCAGAGACGGATGCCACCGGTGTGGCGAGCCGGGACACATCGCATGGTACTGCCCAGCCCCGGCACCCCTCACGCTCGCGCCCCAGTTACTAGAAGAAGGTGGTTGCATTCTCGGCCTGGACGTGCTAGAGAAATGGGGGGCTGTGGTGGACATTTCCCGGTTCACACTACACTTGGGGACGAGCAGCGTAGTGTTGCACACGGCGGGGAAAACAGAGCATGAAGTGCGGAGAGCTGGCGCGACGAAGAACTCTCCAACTTGCTCCACACAAGTCCGCAGGAAGCGAACTCGCAAAGAGTACTCGTCATCCCAGACTCCGCCCCTCCCCACACAAGCCCGCGAAACTCAAGCCCGCGAAAACAACAGGTCTCATCCAGGTCCGCTTGCTGAGTCTCTGCCCCTCCCCACACAAGCCCGCGAAACTCAAGCCCGTGAAAACAACAGGTCTCATCAAGGTCCGCTCGCTGAGGCCGCCACTGCTCAGCTCACGCCCACCAGGGAGGAGCCAAGAGAGCAGGTTGAGCAAACACCACTCTCCGCTCAGAGAGCGCGGCCCTCTGTAGAGACAAGGCAAGCCGTAAATGAACTCTGCACTTGTAGCTGTGAGGGGCTGAGTGAAGCACAGGGTAGCCAGGTGCGGAGACTACTAGCAGCGTACACCGACATCTTCGCCGCAAGAGATGAGGACTGCACCCGAACGAGCCTGGTCCAACACGATATCGACACCGGAAATGCCCGGCCCATTCGACTTCAGCCTTCAGCCAAACGACAAGCCCGGCCCATTCGACTTCAGCCTTCAGCCAAACGACAAGCAGCTGAAGAAAAGATCAAGGAAATGGCCGCGGCAGGAGTGATAGAGCCAAGCAGTAGTCCCTGGGCTGGCTGTACTCGTCCGGAAGAAGGACGGCTCGTGGCGGTTCTGTGTTGACGGGCAAGGGCTGTGGCAGTTCCAGGTACTTCCGTTCAGCCTATGCAACGGGCCAGCGAACTTTGAGCGGCTGATGGAGCGTGTCCTGGCGGGCATTCCACGAACATGCTGCGTGGTTTACCTGGACGATATCCTGTGTCATGCAACAGACTTCACCGGTGCCATAGGACATCTGGAAAAGGTGTTCGACGCCATATGGGGTGCTGGGCTCAAACTGCACCCGAAAAAGTGCCACCTGTTCCGGAGGCAAACCAGATTCCTGGGCCATGTCGTGGGGGCTGCCGGAGTGGCCACCGACCCAGCTAAGGTGGAGACGGTGAGACGTTGGCCTGTTCCGCGCGATGGTGCTGAGCTGCGGAGCTTCCTGGGCCTGGCGTCATATTACCGGCGTTTCATCCGGGACTTTGCTACAGTTGCCAGCCCGCTGCATCGTTTGACGCACAAAGGCCAGCTCTTCGAGTGGACGTGAGAGTGCGACGTGGCATTCCGGCGGCTGCGGAGGGCGCTATGTGAGGCCCCAGTGCTTGCTTTCCCTGACCCTCAACTGCCGTTCATCCTGGACACCGACGCCAGCGACGTGGGCGTTGCCGCCGTCCTCTCTCAAGCAGGCGAGCAGGGCTAGCAGGTGGTCGCATACTTAAGCCGCTCATTGGACCGAGCGGAGAAGAATTACTGCGTGACCCGCAGAGAACTGTTGGCTGTGGTGGTGGCAGTGCGCCATTTCCGAACCTACCTCTACGGCAAACGGTTCCTGCTGAGAACGGACCATGCATCGCTCACATGGCTGCTGAACTTCAAAGAACCAGAGGGCCAGCTGGCTCGCTGGCTGGAGGCGCTCCAGGACTACGACATGGAGATTCGACACCGGGCGGGTCGCCTTCACGGCAACGCGGACGCCCTGTCCAGGCGTCCGTGTGCAGCAGACCAGTGCCAGCACTGCCACTGGAGGGAGGAGAGGAGCCTGGCCGCGGCTCAACCGGAGCCCGCTCGTCGGCTACAGGCTGCATCACCGCTGGCAGAGAGAGAGAGAGTCGCTGTTTTCAACGCTCGCCAGCGTCGTGCCAATGAGAGGGTCAACGCTCGCCAACAGCACGCCAGTGAGGGGGCCAACGCTCACCAGCAGCACGCCAGCGAGAGACTCAACGCTCGCCAGCGCCGCGCCATCAAGAGAGCCACCGCCCACCAGCTTCATGCCAGCGAAAGAGTCAACGCTCGCCAGCAGCACCCCGAGGTCGTCTCGCCGCCTTCCGCTACCAGCTACAGTGATCGAGAGACCGGAGACAGCGCACCGCAGCCCAACGCCACAACACAGCACTGCAGAGCGGCAGCTGGGGCCATGGACGCGCAGTCGCCGGTGGACGTGATGTCAAGGGAGGAGATCCGAAAGGCGCAATCGGAGGACCGAAGCCGGTCAGCGACCGCCATGGACTGACGTATCAGCACTCGATCCAGAGACCAAAGCGATTTATTCACAGTGGCCGGGAATAGTAGCACGTCAAGGACTGTTGTATAGACACTGGCGAGCTCCCGATAGACAATCTGACATTTTCCAGTTGCTGGTTCCTGCTGGATTACGAGCCTGTGTACTGGAACAGGTACATGGGGCAGTGGGGGCGGCTCATTTCGGCATTGCAAAAACTCTTCGTCGGCTGAGAAGCCACTTCTATTGGCCGGGATGCAGGCTGGACGTGGAACTGCATGTTCACTGCTGTGACGCCTGCACAGCGAAAAAGGGCCCCACGCGACGCTCGCACGCTCCGCTGCAGCAATACGCAGTCGGGGCTCCCATGGAGCGGGTAGCCATCGATATCATGGTCCCACTGCCAGTCACAGAGCGGGGAAATCGCTACGTGCTCGTAGCTATGGACTATTTCACTAAGTGGCCGGAGGCGTATGCAGTGCCAGATCAGAGCGCCCAGACGACAGCGGACAGACTGGTCACTGAGATGTTCTGCCGGTTCGGGGCACCGGAAGAGCTCCACAGCGACCAAAGGCGGAGGTGTTTGCTGAGGTTTGCCAGCGCATGGGCATCCGGAAAACGAGAACGACACCTCTGCATCCACAAAGCGATGGGCTAGTGGAACGGTTTAATCGGACGCTAGCAGTGCAGCTGGCCATATTGGCCGACCGCCGACAAAAGGACTGGGACTTACACTTGCCCCTGGTGCTGTGGGCATATCGCACAGCGGTGCAAGAGTCAACGAAATGCACACCGGCAGCTCTGATGTTCGTGCGAGAGCTACGCACGCCGGTGGACTTGGTGTTCGGTTCGCCTCCGGAAGCGGAGATTGGAGGTAACCCAGGGCTGGAATACTACAAGCAGCTACGCGAGAGACTGAAAGGAGTACACGAGTTGGCCAGGCAGGCTATGAGTGAAGCTGGAATACGTCAAAAGCGAGCTTACGATACGCGCTGTCGCGGCCAGGAGTTCCAAACCGGCGATAAAGTTTGGGTGTACTGCCCGGAGAGAAAGAAAGGCATTTCCCCGAAACTCACTAGCCAGTGGGTCGGCCCGTGCGATGTCTTAGAGAAGCTGTATGACGTGGTCTATCGTGTGAGACTGATTAAGCGTCGGAGAGTTGTGGCTCTCCACCATGATCGACTGGCCCCGTATCGACCCCTGGCCTCAGCTGAGGGTCGTGAAGACTTGGACACTGATTCTGTGGACCTTGGTGACAATGGAGCTGTGGCTCTAACACCGGTCACCGTGCAGCCGTCCCCGAAAGTCACCGCCGCGACAGCGGGGCGCCCACAACGCCAGCGTTGCGTCCCAGCCAGGCTCATGGACTGACGTAGGGTAAGACTTGAGTCAAAGGGACATAGACTAAGTCTCGGGGGGCTGTGTAGTGAACTGAGCCTAGCTGGTTCATGTCTGAACTCCCATAATGCTGTGCAGTGTATGTGTGTGTGTGTGTAATGTTGATGTTGGTTTTAGTATGAGTAATTGCGTTTACCTTGTCATGTATGTGTTAGCTGGTATAGTCTTTCTTTATGTTGTACCTCATGTGTTTACCCCGTGTATTGTATGTGACTACCCTGTTTGTGTATCGTGCTTGTTTAATTGACCTCCTTTGTGTTGCCTGTGTATTGACATTCGTGTGTTTTAGTGCGTAACCAATAAAACCATTCTGAGACAACTTTGCAGTTTGTTACAGTAACTTTAATTTAATCATATTTTTTGCGCCCGTCTCCCTACCCATTCATCTTAGTGGAATACTTTGCGAACTTTACCTCAACACATGACAAACCATATATCAGAATAAACACACAGAACCGAACACACAGGTGTAAAGCATGCCCCTATACAGTTAGCCATTCCAGAGTAATCCGGTTTTAAATTTGCAGCAATGTCTTTATGCATGTCTCCAACTTTGCGGTTCCTGTGTTTAAATTGTTCAATATCTGTAAGCATTACAATCAGAGGATATACATATAGGGCAGACAGACGCTCATGATCATGCTTTGTTTTTTCGCTGGATTTGTAGGATAGCCTATTATGGCAACTGATTGCATTCCAAGCTACAGTCAACTCTAGCAGGCATTGAATGACTGGAGACTTTGTAAATTTATAGATTGACATAATGTGCTGTCTCTGCTATTGCTGCTTTTGATCAGTTAGATTTTTTTGCAATCTCCTGTGGTGGGCTTGACATAGCATCGAAATGCCCGCCCAGATTCCCCTTTCCGCCTTGACCCATTCACACTGGTGCCGGAACG
The DNA here is from genome assembly GCF_018492685.1 of Alosa sapidissima. NCBI lineage: Eukaryota > Metazoa > Chordata > Actinopteri > Clupeiformes > Clupeidae > Alosa > Alosa sapidissima. The sequence continues at coordinate 15,453,335 of NC_055976.1, forward strand.
AAAAAACTCGGCAAAATGTCTAGGGGGCATGGTAGTAAATTTGGCGAGACACTTTGTCCCGCTGTTCCGCCTCGGTCTATGTGAAAGGGACAGTCGTTCTGCGATTCTGGTACATAAAATCGCGGCGATTTTGCCAGTGTGAAAGGGCCTTATATCACACTTTAGCGCTTTGCTTCTCTAATTTTCTAGGATTCCTCCCAGCCCTGATCTTTATATTTCTCTCTCTCTCTCTCTCTCTCTCTCTCTCTCTCTCTCTCTCTCTGCTCTGAAAGATGAGAAGATGGGAGTGGTGGCGTTTACAGTCAATGTGCGAGCGTATGACACAAATTCACCTGACTGTTAAACTGTCTCTCTCTCACACTCGCTCCCTCACACACACAGACACACAGGCACAGCCTGGTGAAAATACCACATGTGATGTCACCAGTGACACCATAAATCAAGTCCTGTGCGTGTGTGTGTGTGTGTGTGTGTGTGTGTGTGTGTGTGTGTGTGTGTGTGTGTGTGTGTGTGTGTGCATTACATTTATTTCTATCATGAATCAGATCTCTCTTTCTGTGTGTTTGTCCATGGGTGCAAGAAGTGTCTTCTGACACACACACACACACACACACACACAGACACACACACACACCACATGCACACACACACACACACGCACACACACGCATGCACACGCACACGCACACGCACACACTCATACACACACACACACACACACAAAAAATACAAATGTGGGCACGCGTGTGTCTATGGAGCCACTGTCCCAGATATACACACAGCCCTCCATTTTAGATTCTCTTTCTCCGATTCTCTTTGGTCTTTTGTCTCTAATCAATATTTTAATAAGCAGAGAGGATGAAGACTTCATCATAATCAATAATGAGATAGAAGAGAGAGAGAGAGAGAGAGAGAGAGAGAGAGAGAGAGAGAATGTATTATGGAGAGGGGAGATAGGAAGAGTTGCAAGTGAAAGGCAGACACAGAAAGAAGGTAGAAGGCAAGATGGAGGGATAAGCAGAGGAGGAGAGGAGGGGATGGGCAGGGCGAGTGTGAGGTGTGAGCGAGGGAGAGAGACAGAAAGACAGAAAGAAAGAAAGAAAGAAAGAAAGAAAGAAAGAAAGAAAGAAAGAGGAGAGAAATCATGCCTGCTGACAGCTGGGTTGAGCTCCTCTGTCACCCCATTCATTTCCCTAATGAATGTTACTGAAGCACGCATTACACTAATGGCCACACCTTTAACATCACACACACAGACACACTCACACACACGCACACACACACACACGCACACACACACACACACACACACACACACACAGTCACTCACACACACATACCATCATCATCATCATCAGGATGAGGTCAAGGTCTTTTTTAGCACTCCCCTTAGATAAATGCCAATGTGTTCTGGACACTTTTATAGATCTCGCAATAGCATACTTACTACATACTGTACATACTAAAATGAACACAGACACATACTCCCACAATAATGAACACACCTTATTACACACTACACTAATGAATGTTGTACACATCCTCCCCCACAAACATTCAGTCTGCCAAACACACACACACACACACACACACACACACACACATACACACACACACACACACACACACACACACACACACACACACACACACACACACACACACAGACAAGCATGCACAGCAGCAGCAGTGACAGATGTTGGCTCAATGGACAAGGCCCAAACAACAGGCACCTCATAAATCTTAGACCAAATGAAACACTCTCAACCCCCCCACACACACACACACACTCACGCACACACACACAGAGGGAGAGAGAGAGAGAGAGACAGAGAGAGATAGAAAAAAGAGAGAATGCCTCTGCAAGTTAACATTCTTCACTGAAATCTTTTATAATATCATGCTCATTTCAATGAACATGCCCCAAAGAACATGCACCTCCTCAATCATAGAGACCAAATTTAATACTCACTCAAACACACACAGACACACACACATACACAGAGAGAGAGATAGAGAGAGACACAGACACACACACACACACACACACACACACACACACACACACACACACACACACACACACACACACACACACAGAGACACGTGTTCTTATCCTGAAATGCAAAACTATACTTATATAGTTATGTGTAAAAGTTAACAAAAAAAAGTTACAACTTTATCATAATTTAATTATGTTGACCATTTCACATAGTAGGATGGCTTAAGGCACAACCACACTAACCCTGGTATTTAAATTGAACTGCAAGACTGATTTTACTTGGGTATAGGGTTCAGGATTGGACATCATGGATACCACCACTACAGCCTGGAAAACTTTCTCAAAACGTCTGAAGTTGTGGACATATGTTTTGGAACCTTGAATCTATTCACCAAAGACATGCTTTCAGTGTCAGAGTGTCATCAAAAAGAAAGGGCAGTATGGGACAGGTTTCTAAAGACGCTGACGAGATGGTAGGTTACATGGGGATGAACAATACAAAGTCACATTTCACACACAAAGAGCCATTTGGAGCCTAGATACAGTAGATGTTATCTCACTGCTGAAAGGTCCGTGTATCATTCGTTCATTTGATATTCAATTGAGAATCAAAAACGAAAAAAACAAAAAATGACTTGTTATTTCATTATTTGTTTATGAATGTGATACAAACAAACAAATAACACGTTGTTTTCCAGGCTTTTGATTTCATGGTCAGATCAAAAGTATAACGTTTAAAAAATGGCTTCAGGGCCGAAACTGATTTTGATTTTGATTTGTTCCGATTTCTGTTACCTGGAAGTCTATCCAAGTCACTTTCTTGGTTTAGACCTGTCAGTGCTCAGTGTTGCCAATTAGTGACTTTGTTGCTAGATTTAATTTTGGCCATCCCTAGCGACAGAAAATATTGTCTAATAACTATAGCGAAATTGGGCGACTTACGCAACGATGGCAAACTTGGTTTCGTTGAATCGACAGAAAATCATCTCCCTTCTCATGCCTGTTTCGTTTATGAACATCACGTTCGCCCAAACCATTGCCCCATGATTATAGAAGTAATGACTATATCAGCCCATGTTAGGGAAGTAGGCCTAGATGATAGATGTATCAGCTCAAATCATCATTTGTCGCCAACGTCATTGGAAGGCAGCTGCCAGCTGCAGTAGCCTTCTGGTGAGATTACACCAAAGACAGTAGCTATGACAGGGAAACTAGGGACACATCGTTCAACAAGCACATTGATCAAAGGAAAGAGGGGCTACAACTTCATTCACAAACAGAGCAAATAATTCAAATCGAGCCATAGGCGTAGCCACAGGCGGGCCTAGGTCCGTCTACTTGTCAGCCTTGCCCGTCCAATTACGTTCACCATCTAAAAAAGACGCGCAAGTCAACACTGCTCTGAGAGCTCAAGAATCAGTCAAATCGCGAACAGGCGGCAGCTCCGTTTAATTGTCAGGTGTGAAATGCGTTCATATTCCACTTTTTATGTCATAGACGTTGCATGCCTATAGAAGGAAAGGCTTTGCAGTAGGATTGTCCAAGCTGTTGCTTCAGTTTGTGTTTTAAGTTATGCGACGCACCGTTGCTGGGTTCATGCCGTTTTGCGCAAGTTTAATGTTTAGCCGACTGTGTAATTTGCCATTTTTGTTCAATAAGTTCTACTTTTCATGTCATGAATTTAATATGCCTATGATAAGGCTTTGCAGTTGTACAATATGGTCAATCTATTGTCTCAATTGTGTTTCATGTGACCCGCAGAAGCTAGGCCTAAATTCATGCAGTTTTGCTCCAGTTTAAAATGTCTCTGCCTAATTTGTCAGCTGTGATCAAATGCGTTCAATAAATTCCACTATGTCATAAATATAACATGCCGATTAATGTTTGTATGGTGTATCTCATCTAGGCTTCTCTTAGGCTATGTTCAATCAAATTGGCTTTGCCCACCCTTTTTTTTCTGTGCCCACCCATTTGAACATTTCTGGCGACGCTAATCGAGCATAGGAGTAGAAAAACCTATTCGATTAGACTGCCGACTGAGGGGGGGAAAAAATATTCTGTTGCTCTGTCCGAGTGGTCATTTAAATATATATAGGTTAAATTGTGTGTGGTAAAGTTATAATCAGACTGGTAGGCCTAGACCGATTTAACACTGCAAAACAGAAGCAGCAGCTGGCAATGGAAGTCAATAAATAATTTCCGGGTCAGAGCAATCGGAAAAAATAAATATCAAAATCAGTTTTGGGCCTGAGGCCGTTTTTTAAACGTTCTACTTTTGATCTGATCATGAAATCAAAAGTCTGAAAAACAAAGCATTATTTGTTGGTTTGTATCACATTCATAAACAAATAATGAAAAAACAAGTCCTTTTTTTCGTTTTTTCATTTTGGATTCTCAATTGAATATCAAATGAACGAATGATACACAGACCCTGAAACATACCATATCACTACATCCTGTTCTTCTGAATGCAGCTCTTGTGATGTGTGGCTTTTTCAATCAAAATGATTCCTGAAGAATGGCAGAGTTCATGTGTGTATGTTAGAGTGTACTGTAGCTTAAGGACATTTTGATGGACTGTCTGAGCCTATATAAATACCATGCAGTTTTATGTAACGGTTCTGAATACAGGTGGATGAATTCACTTTGTAGATAACAGAGGTGCACACCAGTGGTGATTTAGGAAATATATAACAATTGGGTTCTATGGAACCACCTCCTGTTGTCAGCACAAATATTCCCTCAAAGAATGTCTGCCTCTCCCTCTTAAATGGCTCAGCGTGAACGGTCCGTGAACTAGGGTGTCTGAGTGTGTGTGTGTGTGTGTGTGTGTGTGTGTGTGTGTGTGTGTGTACTGGGTGTGTTTAGTTAAATCCAGTGCAATCAGTGCTCTCTGAGTGGGCTTTGAGCTGCAATGATGAAACACTGCACCAAACTAAACACATAATGCAACATGGCACATAGGCATTCACACACACACACACACACACACACACACACACACATAGAGAGAGATAGAGAGAGAGTGTGTGTGTGAGAGAGAGAGAGAGAGAGAGAGAGAGAGAGAGAGAGAGAGAATCACAGGTCCCTTCTTTTCAAATTAGTTGTGGTGGCTTTGTTAAGATTTCTATTTCATTATTTATGCAATCAACTATTGGGTATAGTCTAACCCTGTGCGTGACTTGAGGACTGGCCAATATTATCACAATGAACTTGGTGGGCAAGAAGGGGGGGGGGGGGGGGGGTCATGCAGACTAATTTATTTAGAAGCAGAAGCAAACAAACAAACGGGTAAATGAAAGGTGGTGTGTGTGTGTGTGTGTGTGTGTGTGTGTGTGTGTGTGTTTGGTTAAATGTGTGTGTGTGTATGTTCTGAAGTGTGTGTTTGTGCATGTTATAATGGTCTGCCACAAGGCCACACACACCCACACCCACTTACACATGCCACTCAATGAGGGGGAAGTGTTGTTGTTGTCCCGGGCCCATAAATCCGTCCCTGGAGACGTGTTTACTGACCAGATCACACGGGTGAGGCAGGAATTGATCTACAGCCCCGTGATTTACACACAGGCAGACACAGCATGACAGATGTCAAACACATGCACACCACACACACACACACTAAAGGATGTCTAAATATTCAGACCCTTGGGGATGCAATTGGGAGACATTTTGGATTTAGTTAGCACTTGTACACACAGTACACACAGAAGTATACACACAGAAGTACACACACACAAGCACACGACAACAACGGGCTCAGTTAGCTTATTAGGCAGTGTGCCACTGTCCTGAAGGAAATGGACCTCTCGCCTCTCATGTTTGGGGTAGGTGGTGACACTCATGTGACCCGCCCAACCTACCACCTCTTCACCCCAGTGACCCTTATATTCAGCGGTCTGCTCACTGAAACTGGATATTCAATAGTCGAGTTCATTCTCAGCTGTCCCGGCTGTATTGATGAAGTCTTTGTTGACTTAGATGAGGGATGGGACTGGGTTCAAGGTCTGTGAAGGATGCCTGGATGAGTGTGTGTGTGTGTGTGTGTGTGTGTGTGTGTGTGTGTGTGTGTGTGTGTGTGTGTGTGTGTGCGCGTGTATGTGTGTGTGTGTGTGTGTGTGTGTGTGTGTGTGTGTGTGTGTGTGTGTGTGCGTGTGTGTGTGCATGTGTGTGTGCATGTGTCTGTGTGTTTGATGGGCATATTTGTTTGTGTGGATGTGAGATGATCAATTTTTGAATCTGTTTTTGTATGGTTTATATCTATGTGTGAATTTGGCAGGCAAGATGATGCACTTGACTTGGTGTGTGTGTGTGTGTGTGTGTGTGTGTGTGTGTGTGTGTGTGTGTGTGTGTGTGCATGTGTGTGCTTGTGTATTTGTATGTTTCTGGATGATCTGTATGATGGATGTGGCAAGCCTGCCTGGGATTTGGGGTGTTATAAATCAGACAGATATGGATTTTTCTAACAAGTCCATGAGTGTGCTGTGTGTGTGTGTGTGTGTGTGTGTGTGTGTGCGCGTGTGTGTGCGTGTGTGTGTGTGTGTGTGTGTGTGTGTGTGTGTGTGTGTGTGTACAGCACACATGGTGCTGTAGAGGGAATAGATTTTTCCTGAAGACCTGAAGCCTCCAGCCAATGCTCTTTGTCTGACTTGAGTTAATTGATAAACTATCACTGACCTGCCTGCAGTCACCACAGATAAAGCAATGTCTAGCCCATTATTAATACTAATGACTAACAACTGGAAGAAATGATAGCTGCTGCTATTTAGAATAATCAGAGTATAGGCCACATTCATAAATGTCCGCAATAATCTCACTAAATCACACAATGTCTGTAGTGTGACCATTTGACATCATTTGTAAAGTTACTGTTACATTGATTAACACATCTGTAAACTATTACTACTATGGAAAGGGATGGTCCAACTGAGTTAATGTGTTAACCGATAGTGAGTGTATTTACACATAAGAGAGACACCAAAATGGATAACACAGAAGATAACGATAATGATGTTTTGTTAATGTTCAGCACATACGACCTTTGCAAGATTTTCTAAATTGCAACAGAGAACGCACAATGCCACCCGAAAAGTCGTTACTTTATGAAAGCAGGATTCCCAATACTCAATCTGAAGTAAAAGACATTTAATCTGGGCCAAAATGTATGCCTATTATGTTATGCTAACACATAAGAAGGGCTGATTGAGAAGAATGTCATGGGAATTTACCACCAGACTAGAAGTTTTGTACTTTTTCTTTAACAATGTACAATTATGAATAATAACACCAGAAAATGAGTAAATATTGACATTTGTGATTGATTTTGTGGGTTTGTTTGACAGAGACGGGGTTGTTTGTGGAGATGTGTGCATGCTGCTTGTGGCTCTGGAGAAAATGGCATGAACATCCTCAGTATGCTGTTAAGCAATAAATACAGTTTTTCCTCACCTTTTTTACAGTAGGTTAACGTTAGTGTTCTCTCTCTGTGTGTGTGTGTGTGTGTGTGTGTGTGTGTGTGTGTGTGTGTGTGTGTCTGTGCGTGTGTGTGTGTGTGTGTCTGTTTGTATTTGTGTGTGTGTGTGTGTGTGTGTGTGTGTGTGAGTGTGTGTGTGTCTGTGTGTGTGTGTGTGTGTGGCTGTACAAATATCTACAGAGTGTTTGATGAATAGTGGTGTCTGAGGAGCAGGGCTTGAAAACGAAATTATTTTTCAAACGTTCCGTTCCGAACGGTTCAGGTAGGCCTATGTTTAACGTTTTCGTTCTTGCATGCATTCCGCCACCAACGTATCGGTCCTGAACCGGTTCGGAACGCAAAATATCATTCGTTCTTAAAGTTACGGCAGTGTTTGGCGGGCCTATCAAGTCTATTTTTGTGGACTTTACCTTAGAATAGACGTACTCATTATTTCCCCTTGATTTATCCTATACCGTAGCTATGCCCAAAAATAATAAATCACAGGCGGCATCCAAAAACATTCAGATGGGCTATCCATCCCATAGCCTACACTCCTTACCTGGTTTTATCCATATGGAGATCTTCAAAGGCTTGCGCTATAATTCCAACCCTGTTTATAAACGAACCTGTCTGTTGCTGACAAGGCCTATCTCAAATTTCCCGTTTAACTCTTCTACACAGAATAGGCTATAATTTCGCAAACATTTCAAATCCCGACTTTAAAACGACAAGGCGTGGACAGGCAAAATAGGCTATGACGCATAGGCTACAAACAATTTCCAAATCAGTTTCAGTAGCCTACGAGCTGGCCTAAGATCCGAAGTGGCAGACGGATACAGTAGGTTACATTACAACAGCAAGACAAAATATACACATTTGGACCAAAGGTCCATTTATTCGTTTTTTATTTTCAAACTGCAGAAATCAAATTATTAGGTTGTTCGCCTACAATCAAACGAGTAGAACACTTAGGATATGCTTTTGTGAAAATTTATAAAATATATAGAGAACGAAATAAAAAACGTTATTAACCGGTTTTGTGGATTTCAGAATAACGTTTCTGTTCCGGAACAGTTGAAGACTATTTTGTTTTCGTTTCCGTTTCCGCTGCTCGTAAAATTCCGTTCGTTTTCGTTTTCGTTCCTTGAACCGGTTCGGAGCCCAGCTGAGGAGTGAGTAGGATGAGTTGTGGATGTGTCGTCCTTGGAATGCCTATATTGTTGTCTTGATATATGGAGCTTGTTCAAGGTGTAAGAGATGAACACACTCAGCAATGCATGTGCATACACACACTCACACACACACACACACACACACACACAGTAGCACTCTCTCTCTCTCTCTCTCTCTCTCACACACACACACACACACACACACACACACACACACACACACACACACACACACACACACACACACACATCTGCTTATTTTGTGAGGGCATACATAGGCTGTGCGGATCACATCAGGTTTTGAGTGAATGAGTCGTGTGGAAACAGGTGAAATTTATGTCTGCTGGACTCAGCAAATGCAGCCCTCAGATGGAGGAGATGCCAGGCAGGAATGATCAAGAGTAGGCACTCTCTCAGTGTGTGTGTGTGTGTGTGCGTGTGTGCGCGTGTCTGTGTGTGCGTGCATGCGTGCGTGTGTGTTATTTGTACACATTTGTATCATTGCAATCATGTGTATATGTGAATTGTGTCTGTGAAAGTATATACATTATACACTGTACAGTATACCGTAAGTGTTCATATCTCTGAATTGTGTGGAACTGTGTGTGTGTGTGTGTGTGTGTGTGTGTGTGTGTGTGTGTGTGTGTGTGTGTGTGTGTGAGAGAGAGTGTGTGTGTGTGGCCATTGCTTCCAGGTGGGTAGAAATTATGTTTCAATTTTTCAATAAATTATTTTCTCAAGCATGAAAATGTACAGAATGATATTTCTCTGGCACCGTCTCACTCCAGCTTGGAACCTCTCTGCTCTCTCTCACTCTCACAGACACACACACACACACAGACACACATACACACACGCTCACACACGCTCACACTCACACACAGTCTCACAAAGTTACGAGAAATGCGAAGTCTTATGTATTGAGGTTAATGCTGATGCGTGCTAATTTTAAGTTTATTCTGCCACCTTTGTTTTTCTCTGCACTATGATAACAGATAACATATACAGGATAAACACACACACACACACACAGGGTCGGACTGGGAACAAAATTCGGCCCTGCAATTTTCTCCTGGACCGGCCTACCACTGGACCGACGAATTTGCCATTTGGTTTTACAAATGGCATTTTATTTACAAATGCACATCTATATTTGTAAAAATCAATATACGAGTTACAAATATGATTTTTGTTATTTGTAGATATCAAAACAGACATGCAAATCAAGAAATATTTGTGGATCCCCCTCTGCGCATATACAAATATTATTGAGACAAATTTAGCTCTATACACTTTGGTTATATAGTCCGCGATTCACATTAACTGTAGGCTATCACCACAAGTGTATACTAAACGTTTTTGCCCAAGTTTGTGTGCCGTCATCACATTTAAAATGCAAAATTAGTCTACCTTCGTTACTAACCTACCAGTTGATATTTTTACCTGCATCGACTCGCGATTGATTGTGCATCTAATGTAACACTCGGTGGAGAGACTTCCACTTTCCAAGTTCCACTTTCACTGTCGTTGTGAGCTAAAAGGCTACTATATGGGAAATACTTTGAAGTTCCTTTTGAGTCTTACATGAATGGATTTTCTTTAACCTGTGCTACACTTTTCCACCAAGTTATGCGAAAATTGTAGGCTACCCATATTTTTTTTTATGTTGACAGACAAACCGCACTACAGTAGGCTATATGGTGCAGTAAATGGAAGCTCTTGGTAGCGCGTGCAACTAACGTCTATAAAAACAATATATTTATGGAATAAAACTAGACATCTCTGATTGCTGTTTACGGTTAAACTGCGATGATGTGAACACCAGCCAGCGGAGGGCACTTATATAGCCAAGCCAAATGGATGCAACTGCATTTATAGGCTAGGGTGGCCTAGGCCTACAGTACATGACGGGCCGCAAATAGGCTAAATATACTAAAAAAAAAAATCCCGGAGGTCACCGGCCCACATGTGGACCGGCCCACCGGGCATTTGCCCAGTTGTACAGATTACCAGTCCGAGCCTGCACACACACACACACACACACACACACAAAAGAGTGAATGAAAAATTAACTCACATTATTTGTCCAGCTCACACACATACTACACATGTTAATGTCACACATACAAACACTGTAAGTTAGCTTCTCTCTTTCTCTCTCTCTCTCAAGGCCAATGTCACTCTCAAGGCTTCTCTTCCACTGGCTGACTGGAAACGGGGCCTCAGCACTCCCAGGCATAGACACAGAACAAAGGTGCGTGTGTGTGCTCACATTTGTGTTTAAGTGTGCGACAGGAACCGCATCTATTTGAGAAGAGAGAGAGTAAGTGAGACACGGTGAAAAGAGCTGAAAAGAAAAATGATTACTGTTTCTGTTAAAGCAGCAGTATGAAGTCTAAAACTAGAATGCTTACTACTGAGAAGGCATTCAAGAACACCTCCATCAGCCCAGCTGGAAGTGATTAAATGTTGAATGGTGCCTCTTGGCAATATTGTTGTCAAAATGTTGGCAATGTTGTGCTCTAAAGACTTTTCATACATTTTTGTAGGGTGTTCCATCCTGGACCATAGAACTACATAATGCCCATTCTGGACAGTGGTGAGAACAGCCGGTGCATTTACGTTTTTCCTTCAGATGTCAACCAAATGCCATCAAGATAATTTTGAATATAATAATATCAAAAGTAGTGTCTCTGAAAGACATACCTCAATTGTTGCATAGTGTTGCTGTGGTATTGTATTCATTGCTGCTATTTTTTTACACTATAATTGTTATGATTATCATCACTACAGTTATCATTTTGACTATACAGCTCAGCTTATACAGTGATGCTAATTCTTTAGCGTCACAGCATTCGATTTAGCCTCACAGCATTGAATTAGTGACACAGAAAGAGGGAGGGAGGGAGGGAAGAGAAAGAGAGGGAAAGAAGAGCAGATCGGACGGAGGGGTAGGGGCACAGGGCGTACTGTATGAGAGAGAGGGGGAAGAGAGAAAAAAAACGGAAGACAGTCCAAAATGAGGTTGAAATGAAGTGAGAGATGAGAGAGGACGAGCATGAAATGAAACTATCGAGTGAAGAGGAGAGAGGTGAGTAGACGAGTGGAGAGGAGGAGGAGGATAATCGAAGAAAGCAATAAGTGAGAGGCAGAGAGAGAGAGTGACGGAGGGAGGGAGGGAGAGACAGAGGGGGAAGAAGAGGAATAGTGGAATTAAAGTGAAAAAGAGGGGTGGGGATTGGAGAATGAAATACTGTCAAACACATAAAAGAAAGAGAGAGAGACAGATTCAGAGTGCAAAACTGATCAGGGGGAAAAAAAACAACTCAGAGGAGAGAGAGATAGAGAGAGATGAGAGGGAGAGAAGGAAGGTGAAAGAGAGAGACACAGAGAGAAACGAGGATAAGGAGGATTAATGAGGAGATGGAGAGAAGGTAGGAACCGAAAAAGAGTAAGATGAGTTCAGAAAGAGGTAAGGAACAGAGAGAGATGGAGATGGAGTGACACAGTGAGAAGGAGAGGGAACGAGACTGAGCGTGAAAGGGAGAGAGAGGAAGAGGATGAGGAGGGGGAGGAGGAGGAAGCCCTCAGCGATAGGCCATTACAGTGTTTCTAATGAAGAGGTTCCAGTCTGTCACTCTGGGCATTAGGCCACCGTCAGACTGACCTCAAAGTGTCAACAAGTTAATAGTGTGGGTACCGCCGGCTTTATGACAGTTCACCACACACACACACAGGCACAGACTCATATACTCACACACACACACACACACACACAGAGACGCAGACTAATACAAAAACACGAATGCAAGGCCATATACCACGCATAAGGGCACCCAAAAATATACTTGAATATGACATGAATGCGTGTTTACAGCGTGCGTGCACACACACACACACACACACACACACACACACACAAACACACACACAACCACACACACAACACACACACACACACACACACACACACACACACACACACACACACACAGAGACAAACAGCCCAGAGTTGCAAAAAACAGACATGCACAGATATACACACAATATGGACACACACATATTCATGCATGATAACAATAATCTACACTTTCATATGACCCTACAGTACATCCTCTCACACATAACTGACATGCTCAGTTCAGTGTGTGTGTGTGTGTGTGTGTGTGTGTGTGTGTGTGTGCGCGTGTGTGTGTGTGTGTGTGTGTGTGCGTCAAAGACATTAAAAAGTAAAGTGGTGTCACCACAGCTTGGGCCTATTCAAGGTTCTACAAAACAATCCCAAAGACCCCACCATGCCTGCTCTTTCCACACTCCAAACACACCATGACCTTTGTGCTAATGAAATGTTAAGTGACATTTTGTCATTATTTCAGTCTGCTCTGCTATATGTGATGGTGGTGCCTTCACGGCTTAGTGTGACTCTAAGAAATGATGTGAGTCATGCTGATGACTAAAACTCATTCACTAAAGCTTCACCCTTCTGCTCCCTCCTTGCACCAATTTGGATGGCTTATTTTAGCAGTTTGTTTGTATTAACGACAGCTTGTTGACTTAATGGATCCCAATCTTGTGCTTAGGAGAATCATGGTTCACTGGGAAAGTCATTAGTGATTGTACTTGACCAATCGGCAGCACCTTAACTTCACCTCAAATTGATCTGTGGCCATGGGCAACCGAGGAGGCATTCTAATGTGAAGTTGTTATTTCAAATCTTGCATAAAACAACCCAGCTTCCTCCCGTGGAAAAGGACAGTAAGGTCACAAGTTCCTACATCAGACTCTGAGTTCTTCTGGAATCGCAGTGGAAAAACGCCTTTAGGAAGAGAGTCTATGTGTGTGTGTGTGTGTGTGTGTGTGTGTGTGTGTGTGTGTGTGTGTGTGTGTGTGTGTGTGTTTGTGTGTATGCCTCTGCGTATCTGAAGGAAGATCAGTGTTTATCAAAACTGAACCATTACAGTCAATGACTCTGAGGTTGAGTGCAGAGTGTTTTTTTGGGTTTGTCTGTGACCTGAAGCTGCGTAACCAAGCTGAACGAAATTTCGTTCTTCTCGGAACAAACAGCCATTTATCTGGGCACAAGATTTTCTACTGCATTCTCCCTCATATAATGACTTCCACATACTTTTGCACACACACATACACATACACACATACATCTGTATACTCCCACACACTTACAAGCACACCCGTTTGAGTGTGTGTGTTATTTCCAGTGTGCCTCTTGTCTATCTCCATGTCTCCTCTGCTGGGTGGAGAGCCTATTTTGGGTAGGGCCTTAGTTCCTCATGTGGTGTAGTGTAGGTGCAAGTAACATACATTGTATGTGTGTGAGTGTATGTGTGCGAACAGTTTCTGTGACTGCAAGTGTGTGTGTGGAGGTGTTTTTGTATGCCTGTTTGTGCCAGTGCGCGTGTGTGAGAGAATATGTGTGTGTAGGTGTTGTTTGCGCACATGTGTGTGCCAGCATGTGTGTGGTGTGTGTGTGTGTGTGTGTGTGTGTGTGTGTGTGCGTGTGTGTGTTTCCACCTGTTTCCTCCAGCACCACTCCTCGCCCCCTCCTGAGTGGCCTCTTATTAAATATTTACGCCGGCCTATCACTGCCGTTAATCAAATCCCACGCCACGCCCACCCCCGCCGCCACGGGCTCCCATCCGGCCCTGTTAGGGCGAGGCGAGGCTGACAGTAATGGCCGCTATCTGCAGGTGCACCCTGGGGGCCGAGAGGCAGGTGGAGAGAGTTGGTGGGTGTGTGTGTGTGTGTGTGTGTGTGTGTGGAGGGGGGTGGGGTGATGGAAATATGCAGAACCTCCCTGTGCCCCTCCTACCCCCACCCTGAAGAGTACCTAATGCTACCTAATGCACTGATAAGACAAAGCCGACGTCTAATCCAATCAGCAATCAGACCTCTGGACCCATTGAGGGAAGAAGGGGAGGGAAAGGAAGAGACGGAGAGAGAGAGAGAGAGAGAGAGAGAGAGAGATGGATACATAGTAATGGGGAAATACAGCTGGGATAGAGAGGGAAAGGGAGGGATAGATAGAAGGAGAGGAAAAGAGAGATAGATATGGAGCACGGGAAGAGGACATGAGGCAAATGCATGTGGATGAAATGATATAGAGATTGAAAGGGAGAAAACGATAAAAAGAGAGAGAGAGGGGAAAGAGAGAAGAAGAGATAGCCAGGAAGAAATGATGATGGAGCTGATGAGAGAAGCAAAGAAGGATAGGTGTGTGTGAATGGTGTGTGTGTCTGTCTGTGTGTCTGCATGCGTGTGTATATGTGATGGATAGAGAGAGAGAGAGAGAGAAAAGAGAGAGAGAGAGAGTGATGAAAGAGCTGAAGAGATGGAGAGGCAGCTGAAAGCATGTACAGACTTGGTAGAGAAAGAAACAGCGCTATTCAGACAGAGGCACAGGGTTCAGGGAATAAGACTTCTAGACAAAACCCTAAAAGCCAAGAGCCTCGTTTCAGCAAGTGTGTGTGTGTGTGTGTGTGTGTGTGTGTGTGTGTGTGTGTGTGTGTGTGTGTGTGTGTGTGTGTGTGTGTGTGTGTGTGTGAA
>NC_055976.1:15471024-15611024 GCF_018492685.1 Alosa sapidissima
TGTGTGTGTGTGTGTGTGTGTGTATGTGTGTGTGTCTGTGTGTGAGTAAGGGGGAAGGGGTAGCACTTTGGCAAATTGCCTACTGTCCCATGAGACGGGGGTGAGTGTGAGGGGACAAAAAAGACATGACATCATACAATCCCCCCGAGAGAGCAAGAGAGAGAGAGAGAGAGAGAGAGAGAGAGAGAGAGAGAGAGAGACAGAGAGAGAGAGAGAGGAGGGAGGAACATCTGCATTGGGTGAGTAGTATCTATTATCTGCCAGAGTTCAGTCTAGCTGGTGAAGGAGCTGAAGGTTAACCAGGATAATGATTCTGCAGAAAGCTGTGGAATTTTGCAGCAGAAACCCAAACAGGGAAAGCACACACCCGAGGCTCTCTTCTGTCCAGGTGTTTCGACTGGAAAATGGAATGGAACAAAAATGGAATGGAACATTTAAATGTGAATCTTCTCAGCTGCACGTCGCCAAACCAAATAAACAAACAAAATATATAATTAAACAGCATGCCAAGTTAAAGACAGTATAAAGCCAGTGTGTTGCCAATGATCCATTCTCCATCCTCGTGTGTGGAATGTGGATCGTTGTGTTTTAATTTCGCCTGCCGCAGGTGCGCTGATGATTCACGCGACTCATTCAAGCAATCTAGCGCCCAGAGGAGCACATTATCATATTCTTCCGAAGTGCCATCAGAACCGAGGAGAGCTGGCACTCTTACCCAGCTGACCCACCCAAATAAACATCAAAGGCGCTAATGATTTATGCTATTTAGTCCAATCAAAAAGTATACCTTTGTGATTCCCTTCCCTCAGCAGGCTGCTGGGTTACGGCTTTAGCATTAATGTCAACTAGTGGAGCAAAACTGACTGAATTAAGGGAGCGAGAGAGAGCAAGAGAGAGAGCAAGAGAGAGAGAGAGATGAGAGAGAGAAAGAGATGGGAGTGGAGGGGAGATGCTAGTGGTGCTCACTAATGACAGATTTAAATAACCTTAACCCTCCCGAATCTTTAACATGCATCTCTGTGTTTGTAATGGCTTCAATTAACAACAGGGTCATGGGTCTCTGTCTGGTAGTGGATAAAAGCATTTATCTCATGAAGGTTTAAGAATAAGGTTGTCTGTGTGTTTGCAAACACATTTTTTATAGAGAGTGCACGTCTGTGTGTAAGTGAAGTGTGTGTGTGTGTGTGTGTGTGTGTGTGTGTGAAGTGTGTATGTGTGTGTTGATTGGGGCTCAGGTGGATATTGCCCTAATGAACCGAAAGAGGCCACTGAAGCTGCCCTGAATGCAGGCTGGAAGTGACAGAAGTTTAGCAAAACACATACACACACACACACACACACACACACACACACACACACACACACACACACACGCATATGTTCTCTTTACCAATACCGAGGTCCATAGTGACTATTCATTATCTCAGTGAGAAAACAGATTGTGCTGCGAGGGGAGGTTAGGGAGATGAAAAGAGAGAAATTGAGAAACTAACAGAGAGTGAAAGGAGCAGAGGGTGAAAAAAGGGCAAGAAAGAAAGAAAGAAAGAAAGAAAGAAAGAAAGAAAGAAGGGGAAAAAAGAGAAAGAGCAGAAGTTAGAGAGGGATGATGATAGAGTACAGAGGCCAGGGGCAGCAGAGTCCATCAGCAAGAGTGCAGTTCAGGGTGTGTGTGTGTGTGTGTGAGTGTGTGCATGTGTGTGTGTGTGTGTGTGTGTGTGTGTGTGTGTGTGTGTGAGTGTGTGCATGTGTGTGTGCAGGCACGTACTAATAGAGTCTGTGGGCGGCACAGAGATGGAGATGGAGAGAGAGGGAAAGAGGCTAAGGAGAGAGAGAGAGAGAGAGAGAGAGAGAGAGAGAGAGAGAGAGAGAGAGAGAGAGAGAGAGAGAGAGAAAGGGGTAGAGATGAATTAATGGCATGCTGGCTCTCTAATTGCATAGCAAGAGTAAACAGCCTCAACCTCTATTATCTGCCCAGTCACCTGTTGTCCTTTCTGCAAACTACATCCAGATTTGCAAATTTGCACATAAATGCTGAGATACAGATCGTTGTTCATTTTGTTGCAGTTTATTTTTAGGCGTAAGAATACTTTTTTCCCCTCTAGACAAGTGCTTTAATAGTAATAGTCACAACACTGTTGACATCATTAGTTTTCTGTTTGTTCGGTTTGTTATGGCAGTGTCCAAGAACGCCAGGAAAAAAACATTAGC
This sequence comes from Alosa sapidissima, assembly GCF_018492685.1. Lineage (NCBI taxonomy): Eukaryota > Metazoa > Chordata > Actinopteri > Clupeiformes > Clupeidae > Alosa > Alosa sapidissima. Next base: position 15,473,233 of record NC_055976.1, read on the forward strand.
AGACACACTTAGAACTTTGAAGCCTAAAGCTATGTTCTCAACAGCTCTTCTCCTCACATCAGACTTTGGAGCAACTTGGTTGTGAGGCTGAAGGATTTTTGTCTGAAATGTCCTGTTTTTTTCTTCTTTAGTTACAAATGTTGTATACAGAATTGGAACAATTTTACTCTCCTTTGTCTAATTTATGCGTGCAGGCAAGCATAAGTGGTCTATCCATTCACATTCAAAGTGTGGAGGCAAGCAAGCCCTTGAATGTAAAGATGGTCAAATATAACTCCTGTCCTCAGGTCCTGAGCTGCAGCCTCAGAAGCCGAGTCCACCAACCCTCGGATGAACCATCTCCCTCACCCCAGCTCCAACAGCGCCCCCTCTTGGTAGCCCACTGTAACCAATAGTCTGGTACTGTCACACTCAATTGACAGGAGATTCGGCAGCAGCAGAAGCAGCGGCAACAGTCCCCCGTGGCCTGTGACCTACTGCCTTGGACCACAGATGGAACGATGGCGAAGGGAATGAGAACTCGAACCTGGCATGTGTCATAAACTCAGAGCACGTACTGTGTCTCCAGATGCACCATTGTGGGACGCAGCAGACTGGAGCCATCGGCCGAATCCCCCCCTCTCCCCCCACCCCACCGGCAGCTCAGGGGAGCAGATGAGGGTCATCATGGGTATCTTGTGTCGTCGGAGTTGATCTGGTTAAGGGGGAGATGGTTCAGGTGGTGGCGAGGGGGAGTGGGGTGGGGTGGGGTGTAGGCTTGCACATCAGCACACTAAAGCTTATCCCTCACTAATCCAGCCCTCTCTGCTCGAGCGCTTTGCTGCAGCGACTCCAGTCAAAACCCGCATCCTATCAAAGTCCAGTGGCGGGGGCCATGAGGGTAATAAGTGTAGGTTAAGGGACACACACACACACACACACACACACACACACACACACCCATTCACACAGTGGTAGAGTGATGGCTGCTGAGATGTAGGATGAAACTGTGTCTCTGTGACAGTTTCCACTACTGCGGAGAGTAGCCCTACACTGCTCCTCCTGATAGGGAGACCCTAGATTAGATGGTCAAAAAATTGCCTCTTCCATCACCACTGGACAGCCAGCTGCAGCTGCTAGAGCACTCATCACTGTGGTAGAGGAGAGAGAGAGAGAAGGGGAGAGAGAGAGAGATTAGGGGAGCGAGAGAGAGAGAGAAGGGGAGAGTGGGACATCAGCTGCACCTGCATGCTGCCTCACGGAGTCCAAGAGTCTCCACCTTCCACTCCGAGATGGAGAGATGAAAAGACCCCATGGTGGACGAGGTGAAAGTGATGTGACCTTAACATCGAAGCCTCCAGCCAGATCAGCACACATGGAGAGAGCTACTGTGACACACAACATATAAAACATACGCAGACTAAATTTAAACTAAAAAAAGACAAAAATACACATACGCAAAACATACACATGCATAAATACGCACACAAACAAACACAGACAACTGTCATTCAATGTACAAGTCGCTATGCACTTTGTTGTGTGGCTTCTGCCTGAGATCTTCCATGTTTGCTTGCAAAGAATAAGCTCCTTGAAATCTTTTCATTTTGAGAGGATTGTTGTGAACCTTGCCCATCGTGTTTCGCCTGTGATAGGTACAGCCAGCCTATTCCTGTGTTTGCTTTTGGTTATTTAAATGGGGCCTTGAGGCCATCAATCATGATGTTAACCCGCAGGCTGTCAGATGTCTCTCGGCTGAAGAACTGAGAAAATGTGCTTCTTGGTTATATGTCTTGTTTGTGTGATGCTGTGATGCTGTGATGCTGTTATATGTGATGCTGCTGCCACAGAATGAAGGGAATGATGATTAAAGATTTGCAAGTAAATGGAAAAAAACATTATTATACTGAAGATATAATGAGGATTTCAGAAATGTCAAATGTCTGACAGAAGAACGTATGTGCTACCATCATATCCTGATCGCCGACAAAGACTTTAACCTCCGAACAAAATAAGTGCACACCTGCTGTTAAGTCATTCTGCCACTTTGTTCCCTCCTCTTTGAGCTGAAGGCAGCGACATTTTTGAAAGTGTGTGAAATGAGCTTTCAAGCACTCAAGGTTACATTGATTCCGCTTTGAAAGCGCCACTGCCCGCCTTCTCTCCATCTCCTTCTCCTGCATATGCCAGCATACAAAATCGGCCTCACACCATTCCCTCATCTCTCCTCTATTGTACCCTACCCCTTGACTGCGTTCCCTCCTTCATGCATTCCTCCTTCTCCTCCTCTGCTACTTTTCTCTATTTTCATTGTTCCTACTCAAGCAGGCTGTAAGCAGCAATCAGGGGGGAAAGTTCTCTTTCTCCCCGCAAGATGCATGCTGCAAGTTTTCTTAGTGTTTCTCATTGCCCACTTGTTTAGTGCTGTTAATGCCCCATCATGTGTTACTGTTATGTAACTCTAGTCAACGTGGCTGAAATTGAGCTCAAACCTCACACATTATATAAATTTAGCTTTTAATCAGCTGTATAGTAGCACTATTATATTCAATTAAAAACAAAATTGTTTGAATTGTAGGTATTTTAAGTCAGACACCAAAAATATGTTGTTATTGCAAGATTTGTTTGCTTCACTGTTGTCCTTGCTTTGGTGTGTCATCCTTAACAGCGGGTATTATCCGAGTCTGAAATCTCCCATGTTTTGATCTGAGTCATCAACAGTGTCCCTGAACCCCCAGTCTATAAGCACAGGGAGCCACGTTTCCACCTGACTACACTAACCTGTCACACCCCCACACACAGAGAGAGAGAGAGAGAGAGAGAGAGAGAGAGAGAGAGAGAGAGAGAGAGAGAGAGAGAGAGAGAGAGAGAGGGAGGGAGAAGGGGTAATCAGCTTCCATAATCCAATAAGATAAATATGAAATCCTTGTGATGCTCAAGAAGCTACAATTTGTGATTCTTGTTTTTTTTTCATCTTCTTCCAGCCGAGGAACATAATGGCGTGGGATGATGTTCTAATTCTAAAATCAATGTGTAGGCTACCCAATTTGGCCTTCACAAGCATGATACGACACTACAAAAATACCAATTTGCAGAATCGAATTTACACCACACACACTGTTATTAAATTCTCTTCCGGGGCGTCAGCCAGTTGGACACTACAACTATAGTTTACAGCTTATACTCAGATACTAGGATGCCGTTTTCACTCATTTGCATCTAATCTGGTTTGTACCCTATAGGGAGATATCATGCACACACAGTGACCACCACCTACAGATGGCCTCATCTGTGTGATGCTGAAAATGACAGCTTCACTATTGGTTCGGACATATGGAATGGCACCACAAGGTAAACCAGGACCTGATAAAGGTCAATCCCTCTCAGTCCAGCCTTCATCTCTCTTTTATTACTGCACAACAGATTGTCTTAGTAACCAAGTTGGCATTGGAAACCAAGTGTCCGCTTCAGTACTATCAAGGGAAGAAATGGATGCTTGGTATGTAAGTCAATGATTCTGGAAACATCTTTTCCATGTTGCACAAGCAATGCTGGCCTTCACTGTTGGTCTCTTTGTTGGCCTTTTTTGTTTTAATCTTGATGATTAAGGCTCACAGCTCATGGAAATAAATCAAAACTCCCGTATCTCAAAATATTAGAATAAATAGTATAATACAGAAATGTAAACCTTCTGAAAAGTAATTAACTAATCTGACTAATCTAAACTACTTGATTTATGCATTCAATACATGTTTGGTTTGACTTGGTTTCACTTCATGTGTAATGAATCTCGAATATATTAAAGTATCACTTTTTGAAATAAATTATGGGAAAAACAAATTCTTCTATTGTATTCTATTTTTTTAGATGCAGCTGTATTTTATTCACTCAGTCTGGTTTGTTTGCTTCACTTTGATTAGGCGGTTCACAGTCATGGAACACTCTGTTCACATTCTCTTCACACACACACACACACACACACACACACACACATTGATCTTTTCTGGTCGTGCCCAGCATTTTACCGGATAGTATAATCTGCTGAATGGTGCAAAGTGTTAAAATAATCATCTGCTCCACTTGTCTTCATTTACATGTACTAAAGTGGATCAATTAGGATTCCAGCAAAGGTCTCAATCACCTGGTCACTCATCTGTTTCAGGTGAGCAGCAGGCTCCTGCACACTTTATGGAATATTTAAAAACAATATCCTATACTGCCACCTACTGGGGAATATTGATCAATGCATTGTCAAGGAAGTTGCAGTCAAATATCAAAGAGCAAAAGCTTTTTGTGTTATTTCTAGGGCTGTCAATCGAATAAAAAATGCATACTCTGTGATTAATTCATCTAAATTAATCGCATATATAATTTTTGGTGTGAAAGTATTTAAAATATTTAAAGTCAAATGAATCATTGAATAATCACTATTAGTGACATTAAAGTTCAAAAACTCTTTTATTATTATTTTCACTGTTCAAATAATGGCCATAATAATCTATGATATGACCTAATACGCTGAGGAAATAAATTCAAAAGCGCTTCGGGAAGAAGTTTTTTTTTTTGACATACAAGGCATTTTAGGCCACAGATATAACCTAGGGGACACAATGAAAATAAATTAACACTCCTCTCAATGTCAACACTATTTCTTTGCATTGATGTGCGACTTTAGAGTTGACAAACTCCGATGATATGCAAATTCCTTGCTGCAGACATTGCAGACTTTATTTTATCTGTCTTATCTTCTACTGTCTTTATTGTACAGTGGAGTTTAGTTATATGTTTATACTTATACTTATGTTTACCATTTTTGCTGTAAGTGCATGTTGTGTGTTATGTCTGTATGCTACTGAGACCCTTGAATTTCCCCTTGAGGATCAATAAAGTATCTATCTATCTATCTATCTATCTATCTATCTATCTATCATTTTAATCAATACTTTATTGATATCAACACCATCAGGCGTTTTTTTAAAAGTAAATGTTCTAATCAATGATCTAGGCAGCACATTTTCTTCTCTCTCCAGAACGACTCGGGGTCAAAGGTCGTACAGAATTGATTAATCTGCACTATTTTTTTTTATCAGTTTTTTTTTTTTTCAAATTAATTAATCAAAATGAATCAGTTATTTTGACAGCCCTAGTTATTTCAGGATATTCTGAGCCATTTCCTTCCTTTTTTTTGCTTTTGCTGCATGTTTTTTTTTTTCATTTATTTTTTTATTGGATTACAGTGTAATGTACAATTTTTTCCTTCCTTTTAACTGACAGTAGACTCCTCCTTCCACTTCACACATTCAAGATACAGACACACTCCCATCAAATGAAATGTGTTACCTATGTTTATGTTTTTACCAATTCAAAGACTATAACTGCCATGGAAAAAAGTTTGGCTGTGTCTGGAGAGAAGGCCTGGCTATACACACCGGTGTAATGCTGTCCGACAATACTTGCTTTGGTCATCGTTTGTCTTTGATTTAGGTGTTTGTTGACTTCTTAGTCCTAAAAAAGGCAAATTCCTGTATATCCTACTGTAGCTCACACCGTTGATATATTTTATCAACCATTACACTTTGATAATACACAATTTCAGATGTAGACCTATACATCAAGAATAAACCAAATTCATTGAATGGACTTTGAGAAAATAACTTATATATGATTTCCCTATGCGCACATATTGTTGTAGTGACCTGCTGTGTCTTATGTCGGAGGCAAAGCTGCTAGGAAAACTGACTGTCCATTGCTGGCATGCTGCCATTATTGCGATGTCCATGTTTTATCAATCCAAGCTTACCAGTGGTTAGGAGTCATGTCAGAAAGAATGTCAGCAATGGACAGGTAGTTCTCCCAGTTACAGTTCTGGGCCAAGGGGCAGTCAAAGCGTGCCATCTTGTGGTCAAATTGTGTCCCTTTATTGAGTGCAACAATTCTGAAATTTGAGATTAGATTTGCAAGAATCTCAATGACAATAATAATAATAATAATAATAATAATAATAATAATAATAATAAGCTTTATTTGTATAGCACCTTTCATTCACAAAATGCAGCTCAAAGAGCTTTACATTTGGAACATGTAACACAATAATAGAAAAGAATCAGTCATTCCGCCATTTATGATCCAATCAATGGACATGGCTTGGCGGCTTTCTCCAAATTGTTAGCATTCTATTCTCGATGTATGTATCTTTTTAGAAAAGTATAGTTTATTATCAAAGTGAAATGGTTGAAAGAAAACGCCAGTGGCATGAGTTTCAACACTTTGTTGACTTTATTATGTGCAATATCTGTGACATGTATGGTACCCACTATTTCATGATGTCACTATTTACTCTCTGCGTCTGTGTAAAGTTCTGGTTTGCTCAGAGGGATGCTGTGGCATTACTGGTTACAGCGGCTATACCATAATCAGGTCCACGTGCCTGTGGAGACCTGGGTTCGATTCTGCCCTGACCTGAGTCATTTCCCAATTCCACCCCATCTCTATCTCTCCCACTCACTTTCTGTCACTTCTCCACTATCCTGTCAAATTAAAGGCATAACCCCCCCCCCCCCTCCCCCCCACACACACACAAAAAAAAACAGAATCTGGTTAACTCTTACATAATGATACTCACACTTCCTTCTCCTCCAGTCCTGTTGCTCCGCTGTAGGGGCAGTATTTCTCCCTACAACTTCTGCCTGTCTCATGGCAGAGGGATGAATGCTTTTACTAACGTTTGTCTGTATATGTGTTATGTGTTACGCCCCTCTACCCCCCCCCCCCCTGCCATTGCAGTGGTAGTGCAACAGGGCCAAAGACGTGACAAGGTGCTATTTTGCAACCTGGCGCATGACGGAAAGCTAGTTATTTTCCTGGTGAAATTCGTATTTTAAAACCCACTTACACAGTTTTTACGAAGATTATGGTATTCACCAATGTTGTCTTGTTCTTAGGTAAGAATAGAATCTATGAACACTCAAGAGCACTCTTACGCACATTTGAGAACTGACTTGTTTGTGCAAAATCAATGGTTATTGCATTTTCATCATATCTAGTATAAGTATACACTTTTGATCCCGTGAGGGAAATTTGGTCTCTGCATTTATCCCAATCCGTGAATTAGTGAAACACACACAGTACAGTACACAGTGAAGTGGACACCATTCACACATACACAAACTGGCACACAAACACACATACTGTATATGAACACACTCACACACACACACACACACACACACACACATAAACATGGCATGAGATATAAGAGTAGGCATGGAGTAGGAGATGGAGATAATCTGGAGAAGTGCAGGACTGAGTAGCTTATTTTGTACTACTATGCCGTACATCTAGTTACTTTATTGTCTTTGTTAACTAGTTTTAAGTTTGGATGATTTATACATTATTGCATTTTACCCGTTGATGCACAGTGTCCACTACAGTGGACAGTTGAGTATTTCCGTCAAAATAATAAATATTTTTTAAAAATCAATTGAATGTATTCTAAGTCTTGTTTGGGGGTAAGAAAATGTTTAGGAAAAAAATCTACCTCAGTGAATTAATAATTCATGTATGAAAGGGTTAAACATGGTAGTTGGAGCATCATACTGTGGGGCTGTTTTGCAGCCTCAGGCACAGGGAGCCTTGTTTTGGTGCATGGCATCATGAAAAAAGAAATTTATATTGAAATTTTGAAGGATAATATGCAGAAATCTCCTCATAGTCTAGCCTTAGGTCGTTGCTGGGTCTTCCAACAAGATTGACACCTGATTGGCAGCACCTGTGAGCATAGGCCATACTACTGTAAGTACAGTAAGTGTCTGCCATGACTGCCTTCACCGTAAGGCCCGTTGGCGCTGGTGTCGGCAACATGTGCACTGGAACCTGAACATATGAAGGAATGTTATGTTCAGTGATGAGTCCAGATTCTGCCTACGACAGTTGGATGGTAGGGTGTACACATAGTTTACTAAAAATAAAGGTGAAGGAGTGAGTTGTCCAAAACCTTTCTTTTTAGTAAACTATGTGTACAAAGCGTGAAACCTGTGAGAAATGTGTGATTTTTGACATTTAAGAACACTTTGCACTTTTGAAGTAAGGAAAATATATGTTTTTGGATGAAGGGATTTTAACACAGTAGCATGCTAAGCTGCTAGGGCACCCTGCTAGCTATTGAAAGTTTGAAAGTCATGTTTAAAATGTAGTTTAGGTGCTTTTTAGGCCATTTTGATGGGAGAAAATAAGTTAAGTTCTTGAACTTTATGGAAACATACCATTTAAAGGGAGAAAATTGTTAAAGGATAATTCCGGTATTTAGCACTTTGAGTCCCTTTTCTGGTTTGTTTTAGATGAACTAGAGTGGTGGACACCAACATTTTGATGATTGGTCCTGTCTCGACTTTTCTGACTCGTTTGGAATCACCTTTACTGCTTCAGAGCGGCTGCCTATGGGCATGCACAAACATGTCCTTAAAACAACCCTTAACATTCGTTTTAAAAATTGTGCAACTCACCGAGTGGTTTTAGGAAATAATTTACCTGTTCTATATGAACAGTGTAACAAGTCATTTGTTTTGTGCTGCTTCAGACTGACAATTTGACTGCAATTTGGTTGCCTGCAGGAAGCTGCACAGGGCAACCAGGCTGCTGCCCCCCACCCTGAGGCTGCAGTGAGTGATTTGTCCTTTTTACCATGTCAACTGTACTGTATGGTGATCATTGCTACATTCTGCAGAGGAGGAAGTGGAAGAGGTGGGCGGGGGGGGGGGGGGGGGGGGGGATTTGGGGGTGCTGGCGGATGGAGGGAGCGGATGACCAGGGGAGAGAGGTAGGGGTTAATTTTCCTTCTCCTCCACCTTCTCCTCCTCCTCCTCCTCCTCCTCCCCCTTCAGAGCCGCGGCCTGCTCGCAAGTTTGGAGTATAAGGCCTACCAGGTGGACGGGGCCACCTGGGACAGACAGCATGCAACTGCCTTGTCCAAGACCTCCAGGGTTAGGTTCTTTTTGTATTTCATGACAAGTGGTCAAACAGACCTCTGGAACTGGAGGTTCTTGGACAACCCCAACAAGATCCGGGAGTAAGTGCAGCCTTCTTAACACATTCTTTGTAAATGGGTAGTCTAACGTAGCACATTACTAAATCCACACAGATGGGGGGCCCCACATACAAGATAGTGATAAGGCAGTTACCACTGCAAATTTCTACCTGCCAAATGCCTCGCAGTTTATCGAGTACTATCGTCAGACGCAGCCGAAATTAAGCCGGCTGACCAGTACGTGTGTAACTGTCTTTTGTTCTCTCTGTCTCTCCAAACAGCTGAAGTGACTTTTCCTTCCAGACAATGTATGTGTGTGTTTTTCTCCATGGTGCTAAAGAGATTTTTTTAAAAATGCTTTCCAACTTTTTAGTAAGGGAACACACAATCTCCAAAACTGATTAGGATATATCACCATCTCTCAAACCATTTGAACATTAACTAAGATATATATATATATATATCAGGAGAATAGGGAAAGAGAGGGAAATGGCCAAGGAGGTGATGAGAGAGACAGGTGACCAGAGAAGGAGGCGACAGAGGAGGTACAGCAATTGAAGGAGAAGGAGAGAGAGGAGGAGGCGACAGAGTGACCAAAGTGAGGGAGAGAGAGCAACAGAGACAGGCAGCGCAGGAGGCACAGATGACGTTCTGTGAATGGTGTCAAGTACCTTATAAAACTCAACTCTGTAGTACTGCATAAGAGTTTTACTACAGGAACGGCAAATTAGCATGTTACCTTTTACACAAGAAAATGATTCAATAACTAGATGTACCGCAGAGCGGTACAAAATATGCCCGCCGCCCAGTCCAGCACATTTTTTCCACAAAAAGAAATCACGCTGAAAGGCCTATATGATTCTAACTGTCTCACTAAATTGCATTATCCACACTCAATTCTCACTGGTATCTGCTAGACAACAAGTACCAAAACATGATTAGTTCATAGATTTCACATGTAAAATTCATTTTATACGACCCCACCTCCATCTTGCCTGTTCACAATTCTGAGAAATTTTTGATTGTTTGTGTTATGTTTATGTTATGTGTGTGTGTGTGTGTGTGTGTGTGTGTGTGTGTGTGTGTGCGTGCTTGTGTGTGTGCCTGCGTATGTGCCTGTGCATGCAAGCGTACATATGTCTACTGTGTGAGTATGTGTCATACGTATGACTAAACCTACATGACCGCCGCTTCGCTGCGAGGCGGTCATAAATAAATAAATGAATAAATATACCGCGAGTTTAACCCCCCCAATGGTAGACCCAAAGTTACGCCCTTGGTCTCACCTATTCTCACTTTTATTATGACCGCCGCGCAGCGAAGCGTCATATAGGTTTAGTCAGATTTGTTTTGTTTTTTTTATTTTTCGCATGCCCAAATTTCCGTCAATGATTCCCGGGACACTGAAAGACCGGGGTACACGAAACTTGGTGGGCATGTAACCCCACATGGATAGCATGGAACCATCGTTTTTCGTTTTGATCTGTAGACCCCCCGCTGGACTGGACCCCCCAAAGGAGGGTAGGGCAGACACAGTTTTCTGTGAATACTGTATCTCGAAAACCGTAGGGTTTAGGAGGACCTTTTTTTTTTGTATGTTGATCTCAAGGGGCCATGTCAACCCATTCCATAACCACTCATTTCATGTATAGCGCCACCTAGTTAAACACAAAAAAGTAAAAATGAGGTGTTGTAATTGAAGGTATCTGTGACCTACCATAGTAGAAACTGCACGAAATTGGAAGTGTAGGATCATTATGACACACTCTGTATGCACGCCAAGTTTTGTGGAATTCCGTTCATGGGGGGCCACACAATAAATTAATTTATGTTACTATACACCAACTGGCCTGTAGGTGGCCGGAGACAGTTTTCTGTGAATATCTTGAGAACCGTAGGGCCTAGGAGGTCCAACTTTTTATGTATGTTGGTCTTAAGGGGGCATGTCAACCCATCCCATCACCACTTATTTCATGTATAGCGCCACCTAGTTAAAAATTAAAAAGCAAAAAATTAGGTGATTTTCATCACAATATCTCTGGCTGACAAGGTCAAAACTGCACGAAATTAAAAGTGTAGGATCATTATGACACCCTCCGAATGCATGCCAAGTTTTGTGTACTTTCGTTCATGGGGGGCCTTACAATAAAATAATTTATGTGTACATTTAGTGACGTACACCAACAAGGATTCCCGGGACACTGAAAGACCGGGGTACACAAAACTTGGTGGGCATGTACCCCACATGGATAGCATGGAACCGTAATTTTTCGTTTTGATCTGTAGCCCCCCCGCTGGACTGGACCCCCCGAAAGGAGGGTAGGGCAGACACAGTTCTCTGTGAATATCTTGAGAACTGTAGGGCCTAGGATGACCATTTTTTATGGATTTCCATACGTTTGCCTCCAGGGGTCATGTTAACCCATTTCATGTGCACTCATGTGCACAAACAGATACACACACACACACACACACACACACACACACACACACATACATTCACAGTAATCATACGTATGACACATACTCACACTGTAGACATATGTACGCTTGCATGCACAGGCACATACGCAGGCACACACACAAGCACGCACAAACACACACACACACACACACACACACACACACACACACACCCACACACATAACATAAACATAACACAAACAATCAAGAATTTCTCAGAATTATGAACAGGCAAGATGGAGGTGGGGTTGTATAAAATTAATTTTACATGTGAAATCTATGAACTAATCATGTTTTGGTACTTGTTGTCTAGTAGATACCAGTGAGAATTGAGTGTGGATAATGCAATTTAGTGAGACAGTTAGAATCATATATGCCTTTCAGCGTGACTTATTTTTGTGGAAAACATGTGCTGGACTGGGCGGCGGTCATATTTTGTACCGCTCTGCGGTACATCTAGTTCTTTTTGGGGTAGGACTGCATACGAAGATGGAAGTCACTTTTCAATCATATCTACGGTGTCCTTCGATGGGAAGAGGATGATCCATGTCTTGTAATTTTTTGTCTGTGTATTCTGGCTCAAACTGAGAGAAAGTGGAATAGAGCATTATGTCCAATATGTGGGGTTAATGTTCTGCATTGGGCCCAATAGACCAATATGTGGTTTAATGTTCTGCATTTCTCACTAGTGCGTCACTTTGACACTAAAAGTATGATTCTACGTCTGCATCAACCCTGTATGATATCTGTACTGTTCTTCTAAACATGGATAATGTAAGGCGCCAGGGTTGATAACACTTCTTGTTGTCTATTTTATGTCAACAGCAATTTGCGTCATTGATTAAGGTAGACTGGATGACTGCTGACTTTGCCACTGTTAGTGTATGATTATCTATTCTCTGCTGTGGGGTACTTAAACCCTGGATAATTCTGTCAGAGACGCATATTCTGGAATACGCTGAGCTACGTGTGTGCCTCTCTCCTGTATACAGCCTAATTAAACTCTGCATCTTGATTGTACTTCTTCGTGACTGGATCTCATGTTTCACTTTGGTATGCAACAGTTTATGGAGTTTCTACCCGAACATTGATAAGGATTATATGGATCTATTGAATTAAGGATTTTTCCTTTTTCCCAAAATCCAAACCTGCCTGACCCTACCTGCCTGACCCTAAAACGGTTTCTCGTGGAGTTAACAAACATGCAGAGATTCGCAAAAAACTAATCCCAGAACATAAAATGCAGTTGGGGGGGGAGTAATGGAGCTGTTACCTTGGACATGTGGAATGACGACTACAGAAGAATCGGCTACCTTTGTGTTACTCTGCACTACATAAACAATAAGTGGGAACTGATCGAACGAGTGCTCTGTACCTCTGAGTGGGACAGTTCCCTGCGTAAAACAGCCGACAACATTAAACCAGCCATCATCAGCGCATTGCATAAATTTGGCATTGATGAATTCTACTCCAAACTGGTCTACATGACAGATAGGGAGCAAGATAGGGGCCCTGCGTACAGTGACCAGATTGAGCTGTGCTGCCTATATTTCCACTGTCCTGTACACTACATTCAAACCATCCCAGGAGGATACGTATGCAGAAGAAGTAGCTGCTACAATTGACTCAGCCAGGTACGATTGACCTATTTCAAGCAGACCAACCTTCAGGCTCGCCTGAAATAGACTCTTAAAAACTCTATAGAGACACGTTGGAATTCCCTGCATACAATGCTAGAGTCTATCAGCAGTCAATATGAAAACAACTGCACACTTCTGGAAGAGCGAGGGGAAGTTGACCGCCTCACAAACTTGGATGAAGAGACCCTTTCCGACTTTGTTGCATTCCTGGAGCGATTTAAGGAAGCCACTAAAGCTTTAGAGGCATCGAAAACCCTGACCTTCTATCTAACCATTGTTTGGTATGAGCGCATCAGACGCTTCTTCAAATGATGGCATGGCCATTTCCTCACTGAAGGAGAAATGCCTCAGTATTCTCCAGAAGAAGTTCAACATTAATCTTTTACACAGACTTGCAATGTTCCTGCATCCTAAACTGAAAAGTTTGAAGCTACTTCCTGACAGTAGTGATGTGACAAGCGTTCACAGTGAGATGTGGCAAACACAGCCTAGGTTCCATTATTAGACAGCCAAACATAACGTTACCCCTGCCTATTTCAATATATAATGTTAAATTGCACTGCAATGTTTGTTTACATTTATCATAGACCTCAAGCGTGGAAGTCCTAAGCAGCAGTGCCACCGCCCCTCACTGGAGAAGCAAGTTTGAGCATCGGTGGACACTTTATCAGACGTAGAAGATTCTAGTGATGAGGCCCCACAGTATTAGGACGAAGTGGCTGCTTACATCGATCATAAAACGCCAAAAGATGACCCTTTTGACATTTTGTCATGGTGGCAAGACCATGTTCGCCTTTTCCCTAATATTACCAGATTGCGAGGTTTATCCTCCAGCGCTGCAAGTGAGCGAGACTTCTCTTGTGCTGGATACGTTATCCAAGAGCGGAGGAGTCAGCTGAAACCGTCAACAGTGGATGATGTGCTTTTTGTACGCAGCAATTCAAAACACCACGCCACAAACTCAATCTAATCCCCTCACACGGGAAAAGGTGCAGGCCAAAATTGCCCTCATTAGATAATAGATTCATAAACGTGCCAGTTCCATGTCTTAGCCCTAATTGTAGCCTAGGCTATATAGTGAAGTAATGCACAGGCCCGTTGGTAAAATGTTATCACTCAGTGTTGTGGTAGCCATGTTCTTCATATAGCCTAGGGTAGCTTAGGCCTTTTGACAGCTTAGGCTGAAGTTGCCATTGTTAATGGTCATGTAATAACTTCTGTATGACCTGGCAATTAACATTTTTGTAAGTGTGTCTAAAATGTGGTAGGCTAAACTTTATTTTGGGTGCGGGTCAGGTGTCGGTTCTATTTTAAGTGGGTCGGGTTGGGTGCGGATTTTAATTAGTGCTGCTGTCGGAAAACGGGTTGGATGTGGTTTCAAGCACTGCGGGTACGGACAGGTGCGGATTTACAAAATCAGGGAATATAAATTTGTCAATATAGTCTTCTAAACAGGAAGTTTTTTCACGGTAAGCACCCCAGGAAAATCTGAGAATATATGGTGCTGTAAAACAATTGTCTGCTATTCACTGAAGCACATCCCTCTTGCATGACTCATTAATTGTGTTGATGTTTGAAGAGACACTTCCTCAACTGAGACTTTGTCAATATTCTAAACAGGAAGCAGTTTCCTTTCACGGTATCAACCCAGGAAAATCTGAGAATATTTGGTGATGTAAAACCAAGGGGGCAGGTGAACGTTCAGAGAACATAGACACTATGGGCTAGAATGAGACTACTTCCAGCAGGAGCATGCCTATGTTCCCACAGCCCTATGTTCCCTAAACCTAACCCACCCACCCACAACTCAGGCCTAAATGTGGGAACATAGGGCTGACCCCCTTCCAGCTAGCATTCCATTCAACCCCATTCATTTTGGCGTCACTTTGACATCAAATAACGTTACAACTGAAGCGTTTTAAGCCTTTATATGAACCTTTATATGAACACTTTACTTGACAGTATCGACATAAAAGTGACATGACACTGTCATGACACATGAAACCTAATTCTAACCTCTATCCCTAATCCTAACCCCAACCCTAACCCTAACCTAAACCTAACCTTAACCTAACCCTAACTTGTTATGACAAAAACCGAAGGTCACTTAATAATAGAAGCGTTATGTCATAAACGTTTATGACTTGTTTATGACACGTTGATGACAGTGTCATGTCACATAGAACCTTTTCTATTTTCAGAGAAATACAACATTGTGTGTTTGGTGTCGTAAATCATATTACGGCTGAGTAAAAAACTTTTTTCGAAAAACAATGCTATCATGTAATACGTAATGAGCATGCGACTTAGCATTGCACAGTAGCAAAGTAATAATATTCTATGGATAAGAAAGTGCAGGCAATCTGGGGGGAAGCATGTGAATGATATTCAAGGGAAAAGCCATAGACAGTAAAAAATAGCAGATGGAAAATCCACTGGGAAAATCCACGAAATCATCGGACCAGAACATTGCAGCGACGTTTTGATGGATTGACAGGCTATGAATGTGGCAAGTGCTGTTTATATGAAATCACATTTATCTTCGAACAATTAGGACATTTAAGAGAAGTAAATGTAGACTGTTTAAGTAATTGTGGTAACAAAGTAAGGGCCTACATTAACTCAGTCTCAGCCCATTTTAATCACGGTTAACGTTATCCTCTCTCTCTCTCTCTCTCTCTCTGTGACAGACTGAGAATCACATTTTCTCGGCGCAGCTATCACAAGAGTTGCACAAGTCAGCCTACGTAGTCCGAGGCTGTGCAGTAAACCACGTCGACCAACAGGAAACAGTTGAAATTTGATTCACTCATCTCTTCTGACGTCTATGTGATGACGGTTAATAATTTACTGCCTATGTGTATAACAATGGCCTGCTATTCATTGAAGCACATCCCTCTTGCATGATTGCAAGAGACACTTCCTCAACTCATCAGCTGTTTCCATATCTTCATTTCAGAACTTGCCAGACTTGCTGGGGTTGTTTACTAATGCTGAATGGAGCATCCCCTATTGTTTTGTTTTCCATGCACTGTATTGTTATCCTCGAGTGACCGTGAAAATGTTACCAATGATGGAAAATACCTGACAGGTCAGGTTCATGTGTGTCCAAACTTTATGGGACAGTAAGATGCATTAGATTATTGTATTGTATTGTATTTATTGTATTGTGAATATTGCAGGGCTTGAAAACGAAATTATTTTTCAAACGTTCCGTTCCGAACGGTTCAGGTAGGCCTATGTTTAACGTTTTCGTTCTTGCATGCGTTCCGCCACCAACATATCGGTCCTGAACCGGTTCGGAACGCAAAATATCGTTCGTTCTTAAAGTTCCGACAGTGTTTATGCGGCCTATCAAGTCTATTTTTGTGGACTTTACCTTAGAATAGACATACTCATTATTTCCCCTTGATTTAGCCTATACCGTAGCTATGCCCAAAAATAATAAATCACAGGCGGCATCCAAAAACATTCAGATGGGCTATCCATCCCATAGCCTACAGACTTACTGTAGACCTAACCTATGCCTATAAATAATTTCTTATCAAAATATTTCTGGATACGTGCTAAACTCCTTACCTGGTTGTAGCCTAAGTTTTATCCATATGTTGATCTTCAAAGGCTTGTGCTATAATTCCAACCCTGTTTATAAACGAACCTGTCTGTTGCTGACAAGGCCTATCTCAAATTTCCTGTTTAACTCTTCTACATAGAATAGGCTATAATTGCGCAAACATTTTAAATCCCGACTTTAAAACGACAAGGCGTGGACAGGCAAAATAGGCTATTACGCATAGGCTACAAACAATTTCCCAATCAGTTTCAGTAGCCTACGCTACGAGCTGGCCTAAGATCCGAAGTGGCAGACGGATAGGTTACATTACAACAGCAAGACAAAATATAGGCTACACATTTGGACCAAAGGTCCATTTATTCGTGTTTTTTTTTTTTTTCAAACTGCAGAAATCAAATTATTAGGCTGTTATATAGAGAACGAAAAAAAAACGTTATTAACCGGTTTTGTGGATTTCAGAATAACGTTTCTGTTCCGGAACAGTTGAAGACCATTTTGTTTTCGTTTCCGTTTCCGCTCCTCGTAAAATTCCGTAAAATTCCGTTCGTTTTCGGTTTTCTTTTTCGTTCCTTGAACCGGTTCGGAGCCCTGGAATATTGTAGAACAAAGCAAACAATTAATCTGACTCCATTAAATAAGTAAATGATCTACAATAGTATCAAACCATTTCTAAACGGCGCTCGGGGAGCAGTGAGGGGTTAGGTGCCTTGCTCAAGGGCACTTCAGCCATGCCTACTGGTCGGGGTTCGAACCGGCAACCCTCCGGTTACAAGTCCGAAGCTTATTGTAATGATATTAATGCATGTTGGTTTAATAAACCGTAAAGTCATACTGTATATATATTTAATACTCCTCATTCCTGATATCCCAGTGGTGGATGTGCGCGGTCACATCTGGCCCTCTGACAGTGACAAGACAATATTTGTGGCCCTCTCTATCATCAAAGTTGCCCATCCCTGTTCTACACCTATTAAGTCAGGCCCAGCAGAGATTACATGAGACTAGGTGAGCTAGTCTTGAACTATACTGCACACATTTCAGATAGTATGGAAACTATGACTGATGATGCTTAGAGGCGTGGCCACATGTTTTGCTTTAAATGCGGCACACATCTGCAGACAGAGGTATCCTTGAGTTGGAGCAACCTGCCAGAGGTAAGAGCTGCAGGCTACACATTAAACATGGGAATGGTTGCTTCATGCATGCTGATGGAAAATACTGTTCCTTAGTTAAGTGCATTTGCTTTTGTTGTTAGTTAGTGGTGGGAATTAGAAGTCCAAGTCTAATTGTAAGGGCAGTTAGGTGTTGTGTAGCAAAATTACTTTGTTAATGGACAGTTGAAATTGCAGACTGTGGACAATTGTGGCGTGTTGTGGACAGTTGTGGTGTTGACTGAAATTGTACATTGTTATATCAATATTCTATTCTATCTCCCAGGAGACTGGATTGTTAGAGGATAATCTGAAAACAATAACATTACACTTTGGAATAAGTGGCCACATGGCTAAAGGGGCAGCCTTGGCCTAATGGTTAGCGCTTCGGACTTGTAATCGGAGGGTTGCCGGTTCGAACCCCGACCAGTAGGCACGGCTGAAGTGCAAGAGCAAGGCACCTAACCCCTCACTGCTCCCCGAGCGCCGCTGTTGTTGCAGGCAGCTCACTGCGCTGGGATTAGTGTGTGCTTCACTTCACTGTGTGCTGAGTGTGTTTCACTAATTCACAGATTGGGATAAATGCAGAGACAAAATTTCCCTCACGGGATCAAAAGAGTACTTACTTATATTACTTAGAAAAAACAGTTATCTCAACTTTTTTTGTATCTTGCACTTGTAAAATTCAGTTGACTCAACTTAGATATTTAATTATCTGTATCACTGCAATAATCCCAACACTGTAAAAAAAATGTCTGATTTTACTTAAAAAGAAAAAAGTCGACCTATTTTTTGTGAGTAATTTCAACTTGACAGTGAAGAACTCAAATATTCAAGTTAAGTCATCAAATTATAAGTTCACTGGAAGAATCATCAAGTCTTTCCTTAAGTTACTTCAACTTATGAAAATAAGTAATATAATTTCTACTAAGTTTCATGAGTTAACACAACATAAAAAAAAGTCTGATATAAAAAAAGTCAACCTATTACACTGTTTTTTTTTTTGGTTAGTAGTTTCAACTTGACAGTGTTTTATTACTTTTTTGGATGTGTAACATAGAACAACTGATGAGCAAAATGACTGTGTAAGGGAAGAGTATTGTCAGGATTGTGTAAGGGAAGAGTATTGTCAGGATTGCCATTGAGGAGAAGACCCTTATTAAAATGGACATTTTAGAGAGTAGACATACTTCTTCTTGGGTGCAATGCAAAATGTACTACTTTCTCAATTAACATTGATGTGACCCCCCTTGGCAGTGTCACAAAGTTGGGCACTTAATGCTTACTTGCATTATGTGTCTGCAAGGGCACTGGTAGAGAATTTATTTATATAGTATTATTGGGGACGGGGCTCTCTGGGGGCCCCCTTGTCAGTGCTGGGCCCTTGGAATCGTCCAACATGCACAAGGTTGCCAGTGAATTTTGCGTTTTCGCAAGCTTTTTTCTCAGTGTGGAAACATCTTTATTTGCATTCACAGCTCTCAAAATGGTTCTTATAATACCTATCAAACCTCTCCATGTCTCCACAACGATTCTAGACTGCACCTTTTTAGCAGCAGTCCGGGTTTTGAGGCAGGAACAATTCTTTGCCAACACTCTGGCCTTGTGCTCACTCTTTTGACGGGTTGAGGTCTGGACTCTAAAACGTTGATATTGTTCTCTGTTAACCATGTCTTGCCTTGTTTGGCTTTTTCATATTATATATAAGCACACTTCTATTCAAAGCGACTTACATATGTCAATTATATAACAAGGGCCATTCTGCCCAGAGCAACTGGGGGTTAAGTGCCTTGCTCAAGGGCACAACGGTGGAAGCCGGGAATTGAACCCACAACTTTTCAGGCTAATATACACTAGCCCTTAACCACTACGCTACCACCACCTGTCTTACCATCTTACGCTGATCCTTTTAATTACTTTATGTGTGTGTGTGTTGCAGAAATGGCGCGTTTGCTGTGTATTCTGGCTGTGGGGCTGTGTGTGTGCGTGCTTGAACAGGTAACTGCAGGTGAGCAAAATATGACTCTTCAATTTTCTCTCATTTTGAAATATTAAATCACATTTTCATTTTTTTATTGTTTGCTATTGGTTTGGACAAAATGCATCTGCTAAGAACCATACACATATTATCTCTGATGATGTCATGTATTATACAGTATATTCCAGATAGTTATAATGTTACAATTTTTATAGTACATTTGAAATGTAGTTTGTACAATTTGTAAAACCTTTGTGTATAGTGAAAATTCAGAACAACAATGCAAAACCAAAACAATATATGTACTTAACTATTATAAAAGATTGATTTGTGTATGTTTGTGTGTGTATGTGTGTGTATTATCCCTTACAGAGACCTTGAGCAGTAATGCCGTACTAAGAGCCATCAGCGATGCCAAAAAAGTCATTGATGATGCCTACACTTACTCTCGTGCTGAGTAAGTGAGGGACTTCACTGTGCATATTTGAGCACTGAAATGTGTATTAGTGTGTCCAAAACACATTGATTCTATTCAATGTGTGTGTGTTTTGTGTGTGCAGGACTCTGAGGCGTGTGAGGAGGGGTACAACTAATCCATCTGACCTCCTGCGTTTGGTGAAGCAGCCATCCCGAGATGCGCGCTCTGCTGTGAGATCAGCAGACTACCTGGAATACACTCTCCACCTCCTGAACGAAAGACACCACATCCACAAGCGCTCACTCAATGCTACAGGTATACACACACACACACACACATTCAAGCACACAAACTCTACATAGTTTGTATACAGATAAAGATAAGTAGATAAGTGACAGTAGATAAGTGAAATACACAAACATACCAATGCATTATACTTCTGTGTTTGTGGTAGATTTGATCAGCACACAGGAGCTGAATACAATCGCTCGTCTGACTGGGTGTGCTGCGCGTGTACGTGAACCTAAATGCAAGAACATACCCAACCTAGACCAGTACCGCACAGCTACAAGTGTCTGTAACAACAGGTAATGCACACATGCACAGAGAGGGATCTAGCTGAAAACAATGAAGGACGGTGTTGTTTTCTTAGTCACTGACTCAAATACAACAATGAAAGAGTGAATTCACAGTGTGTGTGTGTGTGTGTGTGTGTGTGTGTGTGTGTGCGTGTGTGTGTGTGCGTGTGCGCGTGTGTGCGTGTGTGCTCTCATAGGAATTTCCCCCGCCGTGGCTCTGCTGCAACGCCCTTTGCGCGTTGGCTTCCAGCTGAGTATCAAGATGGCATCTCCCTACCACAGGGCTGGGACCCCAAGGACCGGCGCAATGGTGCCCGGCTGCCACTGGTATGTTTAGTGTGTGTGTGTTGGGGGAGTGGCAATGCAATGCACTTGTGTGTGTATGTACATGCTCTTGTGCATGTCTGCAATGGATTTCAACAGCCAGTTTTGGCCAACAGCCTAAACACCCAATTGATCAATTAATGATGAATTTGTTCAACATCTACATGTAAACCAACTTTGTAAACAATGGATCATGAACGATTACTCATTCCAGCTTGCCTGCTCTCCTTTGATTTTATGACCTTTTCTGCCTGTGTATTCTCATAGGTGAGGCTCGTTTCAAACCGCATCCTTCGCACACGCAACCAGGATGTCGTGAGTGACTCTCTTTACACACATCTGATCACCATCTTCGGCCAGTGGACGGACCATGACCTCACCTTCACACCTCACTCTCCGAGCATCCGCTCTTTCAATGGCAGCATCAACTGTGACGAGAGCTGTGAACGTACAGAGCCATGCTTCCCTATTGATGTAAGTTTGGACTCCCGACATACCGTAATTCTGTCAGTAGGCCTATTAGCATGCTGCTTTTGTCAGGCATGGTGATGGTTTAAAAGTTAAAAAAACATAAACATATGTCAATGAGAAAGTACATCACTCCTACATATTTAAACATATAGGTTCCTCGCAATGACCCTCGCTTTGGCCGAAGGTCTGATGAGTGCATCCCTTTCTTCCGTTCCGCTCCGGCTTGTGGGACTGGCGACAACGGTCATATTTTCGGAGATGCCACCGTGCGGGAGCAGCTGAACACTCTGACGGCCTTCCTGGACGTAGGGCAGGTGTACGGTTCAGACGAAAAGCTGGCGCGCGACCTGCGCAACCTCACCGCTAACAGCGGCCTGCTGGAGGTGAACGATGAATTCACAGATAATGGACGTGAGCTGCTGCCCTTCTCTCGTGTCAAGGACCTGTGTCGCAACCGTAAGGCTATCACTGGGGATCGCAAAGCTAAAGAGGTGCCCTGCTTCCTGGCTGGTACGGATTTCCGCGTGTGTTTTGGTCAACACTGATTTTTTTATTTTTACAAAAAATGTTATAGTTATTTTTGCATTTGTATGTAAAGGTAGTATTTATGGTTATTCAATGTTATTCCATATGCTATGCTATTTGTGATATAATATCGATGCAATGCAAAACAAAAATGTGTGTATGTTCATGTATTTATGCCTCTGATTGTACAGGGGATGAACGTGTTGACGAGAACATTGGGCTGGCCTCTATGCACACCATGATGATGCGTGAACACAACCGTTTGGCACGTGCTCTGGCCCGACTTAACCCCCACTGGAGTGGAGAGACCATCTTTCAGGAGGCACGCAAGATTATGGGTGGCTACTTCCAGGTCTGTGTTTGTGTGTGTGTGTGTGTGTGTGTGTGTGTTTATGCAAGTGTAAGAACATGGATGCACAATGTTATAGTTACTAAACCTACATGTATGCATGCTTGATGTTTATGATAACTGCTGAAACTATAAAAACAGACAGCATGTTATTGTGATATGTCGTATCAATGCTGAGCTTGTCCCTTTTCTCACAGGTGATCACGTTCCGCGACTACTTGCTCCACATTATTGGCCCAGATATCCTTAACGGACCTCAGCTTGGCCAATATAGTGGTTATGATGAGAATGTGGACCCGTCCATCGCGAATGTGTTTGCCACCGCAGCCTACCGCTTTGCACATCTGGCCATTCAGCCCTTCATGTTCCGCCTGAACGAGACCTATGAGGAGCATCCACAGTGGCCCAGCGTGCTGTTCCACAACAACTTTTTTACGCCCTGGAGGCTGGTTTTTGAGGGTGAGAGAGCAGGACATAGATCTGCCAGTATGCACGCATCATGGTACAACTTCTCAGCTGGTTCCCACAGTTACAGTAGGAAAAGCTCAAAAGAGAAAATGGGTGCGAGTTTGACAGTGTATTTTGCCGACAGGGTAAAAGATAGCTAGATAGATCAGAATTTAACACTGGTTGGTGATTAGTTTATTCAATTTGACTTCGCCGGAGAGGTCTTGCCCATTTCAGAATCCCCGACTTGACGTGGCCACCCGCTACCTACTGTATATCGCCACCGAACTCGGACCAATGAATTATAACATATCAGGCCTGGGAATACGATTGAATTTAGTCTATTCTGATTTAGTGTTTTTGGATTAACATCAGTAAATGATCATATCATGTAATGCTAAATAGGTAAACACATTTAACAAGTAAATAATCTCTTTTTCAACTCCTTTGTCTTTCCATTTGAATGTTGTATTTATTGACAAACCAATATTTCCTTAAAGCCAGCTAATATTCTCAAAAATAAACTTTCCCCTGTCTGCCTGTAGGTGGCATCGACCCAGTGATTCGTGGTCTGGTGGGCCGTCAGGCAAAGCTCAACACACAGGACACCATGATGCACGATGAACTGCGTGAGCGCCTCTTCGAGTTCCTGGGTCACGTGGCACTGGACCTGGCTGCTCTGAACATGCAGAGGGGACGCGACCATGGCCTCCCTGGTATGTGCTCTCCCTTATACGTATCCCTCTTCCATTCAACATTGCTCATGACATTCACAATACATTGATAGTCATGGTTGTGGTGATGGATATTTCTATATGCTAAATCACTAAGTAGTATGTTCAGTTTAAGTTCAAGTTTATTGTGATGTACTCATAAAAGGATTTACCAGCAATGAAATGTATTATGCTCAAGAGCCAGCTCAACTTTAAAGAATAAATTAAATAGTAGTAATTAGTAATATTATTATTACTAATATAGTATTTAACAATATCAGACTGTGGATGGTCAACTAGAGTTGCTGTTGGCAGTGCAGAGAGTGGCGTCCTGAGACATGAGTGGCTAATCTAAGTCTGTCCGTCTCTCTTCACAGGCTACAATAGCTGGCGTGGCTTCTGTGGCTTGTCCCAGCCTAGCACGCTAGACGAGCTAGCCGTGGTCATGAACAACGCCGAGCTGGCCAGTGACCTGCTGGACCTCTACGGCACCGTGGACAACATCGACGTGTGGCTGGGCGGAGTGGCCGAGCCTTTCGTGGACGGAGGCCGTGTGGGACCACTGTTTGCCTGCATCATTGCCAGACAGTTCCAGAAAATCCGCCAGGGTGACAGGTCAGCACTCACACACACACACAATCACACATACTTTCTTCATTCTCATACACCGGCAAATCTTTGTTTTGATTCTTGAGGAGAACTGCATATTACTGCAATATGTATAACTGTGCATGCGTGTGTGCGTCAGGCTGTGGTGGGAGAATGACGGTGTATTCACTGAAGCCCAGCGCAAGTCTCTGCGGAACGCAACTCTGTCTCGTGTCATCTGCGACAACACCGGCATCACTGATGTCCCTGAGAACCCCTTCGAGTTCCGCCCACGTGGCTCTGGGTACACACGCTGTGAGGACATCCCACCCTTTGACCTGCGCCCCTGGAGAGAGAATGGTAACATACCCACATCATGAATTTAGATGTGTGAGTGTATAGTAGTTGTGTTTATGACCTTAGCTTAATGCGTGTCTGCTGGATGTGTGTATGTGCAAGCGAGAGTTGGGTGTCTAGGTGTGAATGTGTTATCAATTATTGGTGATAGATGAAGTATGTGTACTTCTGTGTGTGCTTGTTTGGATGTGGTGTAATATTGTATTTGTCTTGGCAGCTGGGCGCCCAAGCAATGGGAATCAAGGTTGAAATGGATCCTCAGGCAGAGGTGGGAAGAAACAAAGTACACATACTAAGAATTGCATTTAAGTAGCATTTTCAGGTATCTGAACATTACTTGAATATTTTTTGACAACTTTTTACTTTACTCTTAAAATGAGAGCACAATTTAGTGAAATGAGCACACTATTTAGTAAAATATGGCCACGATTTAATAAAATGCGCATACAATTTAGTAAAATGAGCGCATGTTTTCTGGATGTTCACCAAAAAATATCTTGCAATGACCCCTCCAGGGTTCCGTACTTATCAGATGTACATGTATATCTGTGCAATGTACAGACGACAAAATATACAAATGAGGAAGTGTGACCAACTTGAACTCATGGTGTAGGCTTTTCTTTTCTTTCTATTGCATTCAACATTCTGTAAAGACTTGACTTGACTTTGCAATTAATCACTGAATTTATATCGTTAATAACAATTAATTTCATGTTTTATCACATGATTAACATTCTATGATTTTGCATTACAAGACTGTGTTTATGTCCACATTAACAATGTAAATCAATTCTTACCAGTGTATATTGATTGGGAATCAAATAAATGGAAAGAAAGTTACTTTATGAACTTAACTTTAAGACATGTTTGATTATCATGACCACCGCTACAACATATAGGAGTTGTCAAAGTTTTTTTCCTGTCAACATTTTGGTCAACGATTCCCAGGTGTAGATTTAAGTTGAGTTACTGTTACTTTAAGATTGTCTTGGTAGTGTGAGTGCCTGTCACTTTGGGAACCCTTGCAGTTTTAACGCAGTTAAAAGGCTGCTGATATGTGTGAATGCAATTCATAATGTTTTCTACGTAGTTAGTTAAAATAAAGGTTCGTACTTCTTCTCCTAGGGACAAGCACTTTTGAGTCTTGGAAAACACTTTTCCATTTACATCGGGATTTTTGCAAATATTCAGGGCCAGATGTACGTACATACATGTATGCAAGCATCATCAGCACCATGCGACTAACCGCAGATAGATAGCGAACACTGTGATACCCTAGTGTACGTGGTATTTATCAAACCTTCACTTCATCGGGTAATCTGCGCCTTTCTCCGCCCCCTACTGCAATTTGCGAATGTCCACTACTGAATGGCATAGCCTACATTCAAGCGCAGTTTTGACCCCAGCTGTGGCGCAACTGGCTGGGGCACCTGCACCGTACGCCGGCGACCCGGGTTCGATTCCCGCCCCGTGGTCCTTTCCGGTTCCCAACCCAACTCTCTCTCCAACTCACTTCCTGTCACTCTCCACTATCCTGTCGCATTAAAAGGCATAAAAGCCCCAAAAAATATACTTAAAAAAAAGAATCAAACGTTTAGCGATCATGAAATAATACAATACATGATAAGATGTCATCAAGCAGGGAAATAATGAAGATCAGTAGTTATACTCAAACTACTTGTGCACATGGGCTATGGAAGATTGGTCAAATCTAACAAGTAGGAAAGTTTAAGTGGATGATGTGAAAGTTAAAGTATGACAATCGAAAGTTAAGGTTGCTTTTTATATAGTACAAAGAGACGCAAAACTGGTGGTCTAAATAGCAATGCTGTTGTCTTTAAAAGGTTCTCTTGTTAACGCATTTACTGTAACCACAATTTGGATTAACACCTGTTTTTACAAAGCAGAAATATTTAGGCGCAGAATAGACATGCGCTTTCACTGGCAGTTTTTGTACATACCATAACATTTATTCAAAACTGCTGCATTCAAGTTAACTCTGCTAAGGTTATATCAAAACATAGTAGTAGCAGTAGCTCAGAAAGTACACATATGTTCTTTCTTTCATAGCGCAACATGGCCTGTCCCTCACTATATTGCAACCTCTTGTCAACCTTATTATACGATCTGTTGCTGAAGACAAGCGAGCCCTCTCCAGATTGTCGTTATCGAATGCACAGGCCTTCTGCATGAGCACACACGATATTGCTGCTCATTGGAAACCAAATGGAAATATGGACAAGATCTCGAATGTTCTGATTTGTTACTTTGATGAGAAAATGAGTCATGCAAACTCATTTGAGAGAAAAATATGTTTTTAACATTTTTAATCCCCTATTTCTCAAAAAGTATAATAAACTTTTCAAAAAATCTGAAACGATAACTCTTGTCCAATTCCAGACCTACACTTACTTACCTTAGACAGCTTACTTAGATGAACACCATGGCCCCAGTATTACAACTAGGATAAAATAAGAATTACTCTCCTCCCCAAGTTAACAAGGAGTGCTAACAGGACACCAAAAGAGCCTCCACCCAAAAACCCCGCTAATAGGCATCACCCAGCCACACAGCTTCCCCCTCACACAGCGCCGACAAGGGATTACCAGACATGTGGCTCTTAATGGGACTGCCGGTGACCCATGACCCAAAGGTTTGACTGTATGGAGGCGCTCTCGGCTACCTTGGACACCCCAGGCCACGTGACCCTACACCTCACTGGCCACCATACACCCATGTAAACAGAATGGCCACAAATACCCCGCGCAACATACCGTAGTTCCCTCACCCAGCCGCACCCGCTCCAACCTCTAGCATGACCATGGTTGGTTGGTGACGCACTGGCTGTTTCAAGCTTACCACAGTAATTCCACTGAGCCCACTGCTGCTTTGCTGAAACAAAAAAATAATTTAGCCAAATACCAGAAATTAGTATCACCTACAGTACACTGACTACCAAAACAAAGAAAACAATAATGAACAAAATACAAGGATTGGAACCCACGTCTCTGCTATTAGGAAGTAAATCCTGCCGACCGACTACTCCAGATTGTGGCAAGAGCAGTATTTTGAAGTGGCCAGACTATGCCACTCTGGGAATTGCACCAAGAGAAATGTTCAGGTTCAAGAAGGCACAAAAGTTTGTTTTACTCACTGCCAGAGACATAGTTCCATCCATAAATATATTTTTATTAACATATAGCTACTACACAAAACACAAAACAACTGGCAGATAGGAGAAGGATACCAGGGCTGAGGCTTATTGGGGGGAGGCAGATCACCATAGGCCGGGGGAAATCCCAATAAGCCAACCACTTACACGTGCACACAGGCACAAACACACGGCAAGAAAGACCCACTGCAACGAGGACACGTGAACACGGCACACATGTATGGGACTCCACCACCTCAGGGGTACTTCTTTTGGTGAAAGCTGGCAGTACGAGCTTGACTTTACACTCAAACAGAAGATCTTGGATAACAAAGCCTGTCAGCCATCACCTCATCCCCTAGATGCAGATACTGAGTTGGCTGTGATGAGCTTGCCACTGGATCTCCCACCATATGTACCCTGGGAATCCAGAGTTTGCGGAAGCATTTGCTCAGCGAGAGACTGGCAATGAGTAATGATGCATGTTACTTTTGCCCCTTGCATCGCGGGAAACCAATTACATCGGTGTATCTGATCTAGGTGGGCCAGAGGCAAGCTAAACAGATGACAGTCGTAGTGTTATCCAATTGCACCGAAATCCGGAATCAGTCAGTAAACATTGGTCATATAGTGTTATCCAATTCCGTGCAGTAAGATTTTCAAATGCATGTTTTAGTGCCGCCTCTCAAGTTGGGCCATTACATAATTCATGGCCAGACCCTTAATCTTTCGGATTTGGGTCTGGAATCTCCAGGCTACACCATATGCTGGAGAGATGAACATTATTAAACTACATGGTGCAATAGCTACGAGGAACTTGAATGTATTTTGTCCATAGTAATGACTTACACACATCTGCACTCGTCAATTAACTCATAGGCAAAGTGAAACTAACTTTACCATGGTGTCATAGTAGTCAAAGACAAAACAGTTGTACACAGTTAATTACTTTCACTATTGACTGACAATGGGTTACCATCGAAAACATAGTCTGAAAAAAACAACACTTACCCCAATAATGTTCGAATGACTGAATAAAAAACCTAAGGACATTTATCCTGCAGAGGAGTTGCTGCTTACATCTCGTGACAGCGCGTCTTCAGCTGTGCTTCATATGTGCCTTTCGCTATAGACCAGGTTTTTCTTGGTCAGTGGTGTCTGTACACTGACAACCCAGTGTACAGTTGAGACAGCCAATCATTCAGGAGAAGTTCGGTGTGCACTAGATGTTGGTCATGGAGGTGAGGACAATGGAGTGGGGCACTGACAGCATAGGTGTGATCTTCCATGTGTAGATATTCCCACTGTGTAGAAGCATCATGGTGTGTCATCCTATCAGTCATCTCTTCAGTTATCCCATCAGTCTCCTGGCTTGTAGAGCTGGTTGAGGGCGTTTCTGTAGGTCTAGGTTTCAGGACAGACTACCAAAAACAGGGACGTCTAGCACTAACGTTAAAGTCACCCTAGAGCACATCGATACATTGGCTAGCAAGTTATGTGGACAGGGTTTCATGTGGCTGTTTTGTTAAGGTACATTTACCTTTTTGTCCAGTTCTCTCTTGAGTCGAGTAGCAAAACAGCAAACAGCAAAATGGCAAGCCATTGTAACATTTAACAGCTAGAGTGGATATATGTTGCAGAATGATATCTGCAATTCACTTTTGTCTGAAAAAACCTTTCAGATATCCGCAACTACATTCTTCCTATTCATGTAATTTCAGATATCCACAAAGATATTCTTCCTAGGACAAATGCCGTCACTTTTGCCATTAATTTGTATGGGGTTTATCATTACAGATATCTACAATTCAGTTGCAGATATCCACTATGGGGGTAATTCTCCCATGTGCGTAAGGTTGCGTAAGTCCAAAAAAGTGTACAGTAATTACGCGCATTTCACTCTGCATGAATTCTCCCCTTTGCTTAAATCTGTAATTTACGCATGATAGAGAGTTACGCATTTTGGGAGGACCCCAACCCCAAAATCTGGGTGTTTCTTATGTTAACTCTTGCACGCATTCTGACATGGCTTAAGCACTTTTCCAGCTATGCGCTCTGGTGGCCCTATTAAAGGTCAAGCCGCACTACAAGATTACACAGAACGTTAAAAATATTTACTTTGAAACATTACTGTATCAAATTTGGCGCTTAATATGCTGATACAGCTTCATGGTTTCCCCCATTACAGTGTCACATGGTGGCATATTTCCCAACATTACCTTATCCATGAGGCTACATTGTTAAATAGTGAAAAACCCATTATAATGACCCACTTTGGATATTGGATCTTACACGTGAAGTCATAATCCCATTGCCTACTTCGTTTGAATCGGTCAATTTCTTTCCAATTTGACCGAAGTCTTCCATACATTTGCATAGACGTGTGCACTATTGTCTAGCAATGTTTATATTTGTCTCTTGATTTGTTTGTAATAGAGGCTGGTATTGTTGGTTAGTATATTTTTTGGGGGCTTTTATGCCTTTAATGCGACAGGATAGTGGAGAATGACAGGAAGTGAGTGTGAGAGAGAGTCGGGGGGGGATCCGGAAAGGACCACGGGGCGGGAATAGAAACCGGGTCCCCGGCGTACGGTGCAGGTGCCCCAGCCAGTTGCACCACAGCCGGGAGCCTGAGGCTGGTATTGTTATGCCAGTCTCTCTACTGCATGTCTGGTTACATTGAAAGGCTATGATTTTATTACATGATCAGTTGTTCTAAACTTTCTCTTTGTAACAGGGACCATTGTTGTCGAGTGATTGATTGTTGGGACTAAGCTAAGGTGTGCCTGGGTAAATTCATAGCTCTTTCGTTGCTGATCTCAGGGAGTTGGGGGGGGGTGGCACTTGTAAATGATTATGTAATTTATTGTAACACCATTCCAATACCAACACTTCATTACATGCAACGAAACCAGTAAAACAGGGTTTGTTCTTTTTCAGGCATTCTGTTGCTTGATTAGGATGAAATTCATTGTCATAACTAATCCAAACACGTGGGTGTTAACATTTCCGCATCGGTGTTAACAAAAAAACTGATAATTAAACTCTGTGAATGCATTCCTTTTGTCTGTGAGGTTCACAGAGACACAAGCTGTTCTATCAGTGCAGGGATCTTAAGCAATACACAGTGGGCTTTTCTCAATATGCGTTCTTTTCAAGTTCGAACTTTCAAGAACGGGAGACCGTTCTTTAACGTACTTTGTATTGAGAAAAGCCCAGCGGCTGTGAGGCACACAGAATTGACAGATTCCTTGTCAAATCAGACAGAATCCAAGAAAATGGTTGCTGTGTCTCAGATTTGTGTCTACATAATGTTTAAGTCCAATGTTTTCATACATGTTTACATCATTTTTACACCGTCAGAAATACCTTATCTTGGAGGCCATGTTTGGGCATTCATATCCTAAAAAGTATTAGGCTATAGCCTGCCCAAACTTCCCATTAGTTTAGCTGATGAGTTTTGTGTTTTGTGATGAGAGAAGCATAAAGGACAAACTCCACCAACCAGGCCTTTTTGGTAGATTGGACAGATGGAAGCCATTTTTTTGCTAGGAGTTTCCCAAAAAGCACTTGAACGACTCTCAGACCATGAGAAGTAAAAGACTGAAGTATTTGGCCACAATTCCCAACGGTGTGTGTGGAATTAACCAGGCACTGACCTGCACTGATGGTTGTCCTTCTTTACGCTTCTCTCATCCGCTCAAAGGAACTCTGGCTGTCATTCATAGTGACCATTGGGCCTTTTGTCCCAGATTACTCAGTTTGGCTGAGCGGTCAGATCTAGGAAGACTGTTGGTTGTTCCAAACTTTTCCGTTTGAGAACGATCGAGGTTACGGTTTTGGCCACTTTCAATGCTGCAGAAATTTTCTTGCATTCTTCCCGAGATCTTTGTCTTCACACAACTCTGTCTCACAGTTCTACAGACAATTCTCTCAACCTCATGACTTGGTTTTCACTCTGACATACACCATCAACTGTGAGACCTTATATAAAAAGTTGTGTGCATCTCAAGGACCATTGATAGAAGTAGGATGTGTGATACAAGAAATGTAGCTCGACTACGCCACCCAATTGGAGAGCTGGGACTATTAAATAAAATAACCTTATATTTCTCACAAGTTCGTTTAGTTTGGTGGGAGCAACACAACAGATTTACCCAGACAACAATTTGTATAAAAATATTTATTACAATCTCTAATTACAATAATAAAAAGGGGTACACCAAGCACACACACGCACTCAAGCTTAAAAGCTAGACATCAGACAACGGATTCAAAAGTCCACTTTAAGTTCGTAACTAGGAGCCCACAGTCCATAAGAGGTTCCTCTAACACAAGTCCGTCTCACACCAGGCAGTGACGTCTACACAGCAGGCCACCTGTCAATCACTCACACGCACCGGCACAACTCACACAAACAAAATGAAGGCCGCCAGTGTCTCCGTAGATAACAAACACAGCATAAGCACAGCACCACACTAGAAGAGCAACAATCGTGCAATACCAAATTAAATCACTGCAATTCGTAAATATGCATAGGCTATATATATATATGGGAATATGACTACGGCAGACAGCCTGGAGCACTCCGATTTAGTGAGACGTAGATCTTAACCTCAGACGACCACGTCTCACTCACCAATAAACTGGGAGCAGACGAATCTGGCTCCCAGTCCTGTTGAACAGCGCTCCACAAAACCACAGGCTCAGGACGGACGAGGCAGGCTCCGGACAGCACAGCAGAGGACGGCAGCAATCTTAGCGCAGCAGAGGGGAATACGAGGACACACAGCAGCCAACGGATTGAAGGCAGGACCGGCACACCAGCAACTTCAGGCTTTGACACAGGCAGACAATAATCCATGCAACGATCGTAGCAAACACTTAAAACAATCGCGACTACCCAACAATAAACGTGGGGAACAGGGCTGCAACAAGCAGAGTTCACGGGGTATCAGACACGCACTGTTGCAGTTCATTTGCTTTTTTAAACAGTCTTTGATTTGGTGTGGCAATTACCAACAGCTGTTCATCTCCTAATCACCTGTGGTTGGGCACTTAAGAGAAAACGGGGGCGTTGCCCCACATTCTAAATCACGGTCAAACAATCACTAAGATAATGCATGCATAGTAAAATAAAATCACAAAAGAACACCAAATCAAATTAAGAAAAAGGAAAACAGTGCCAAATACACACATAAAAACATGAAATAAAGTAGACCATAATCTCACCATATGACAGATGCACCAGAGTTCAATTGCCAGCGTCATAACAAAGGGTCTGATTCTAGAGCCTTTGAACAGACCGCCGTCATGCTATCCGGCAAAAGATTCTTTGGACGCCGCTATTTATGGATTTCCGGCTCCCATTGACTTACATTTAACACATGTAAACAAAACGTCAATTATGTGCTCAAACTAACGCCGCTGACTAATGAAAACCACCATTCCAGTTTGATACGAAAGTACATAATTGTACAACATTTATACAACAAAAATCACAGAATTTGGATCAAGTAATGTGGAGAAATCTTATGCAAAGTGTCAACCCCTAACAATGTGCCCATTGCCCACATTTATGGTCGACTAATGTCGAATGTCAGAGTAATGACATTGAAAAAGGTACCTTAATGATACACTTTAATTTATAAAAGGTACGAAGTATAAAAAGAAAAACACAATTTATCAGATGGATTACCCAAATAATTTGTAACAAAGTACAACATTTATTCGAGGGCACATCTATTCCCAGAACTATAATGGGTGTTAAATATTCCACAACCACTAGATGGCAGCATGACACAGCACATAAAGTACACCTACGTGTCGCTGCGACCTGAAGGATGGCGTGGTTGAATATCCACTTCTCCTGCACTTCGGGTCTAATAGCGGGTGAATTGTATGACCACCAGATGACGCCATTTCACTGCACCTCGGGCCTAATAGCTGCTCTAACTTCGTTTAAGTAATAAGCCTCGAGGAGCCGACGGTTACACTTGTTTTAGGGGCGTTGTTAGCCACGCTGCGCAAGCCTGGTAGGCTACAGGAAAAGCCCATAGGCTACAGTCGCGTGTGTTTGTGGTGATTTATTCCATGTATTAACAAAATAATAATGTAACATTAAAGAAATAGCCTACATAGATTAAAAAAAAAAAAACTAAATAATTACACCAAAAAAGTAAAAAAGCTTTATCATTGATATATAAGCTTACTGAAAATCAAATAGGCCTAGCCTACAATTGTGTTCCACAGACAATATGTCCTACAGATAATAACAACAGTAAGAACATAGGCTAACCTAAGTCATGACGACACGAGGGCTTAAGTCTTATGTTGGCCTATGACTACGTAGCCTAGGCTACCAAGCACGTCTGTGTCTGCGACAGTGAAATAGCTCCAATATTAATTGTGTCGCCAATAAATATATGCTAACATGAATATCATCAGTCACCTATAGATAAGGGTTAGGCTATAACATATGTAGGCTATAATGTAAAAATAGGGTCATATCATATAATGTTGACTTATTAAGATGGGGGAGAGAGCTGGACATATTACACTGAACTAACTGTTCATTGTTGAAAATCAATCAAAAGTTTGTAGTTGATCCGGATGTCATTGGTCGCAAGGACTGTTAATGGGTGTATCCACAATTGGGACCTTGTTACAAGTTGGTCTTTCAGCTGCTAATGCAATCAGTGGCCGTCAGAAAACATGTTAGACAACTGAGGAATGAGATGCCACACATAAAATGTACAGTCAAACAGAACCCACAAACATCAATGGGAATCAACCAAACACTGCAGGGAACCATGTTATTGTCAATCAGCACTCTGCCACGCTAAATCAGACCCTGCTTATGTTTGTGCAGAGCAGAACAGATATTTGTAGATATGGTGCAGGACCTGTTAAGAGAGATTGGCAGCTCAGTCTCCCTCATATTAGTCCCTACGGTGAACGATGTAATAGCATAGTGCTGCTGCTTCTGATGTGCAAGACAAGACAGGGTATATATTCATAATGTGACAGGCAGCATGTATTTATCATTATGTTACAACCTCTGCACAACTACTATTGATGTTAGAAGAACAAAACAATACATCTTCAAATGTTCATTGCTTATTACATGTGTTATAAAAACAAAATCCTTGTCTGCTTTCTGTGTTTTTGCATGCACCTGTCTACAGGGGTGTAAAGACATATTTGTTCACCATGCACTTAGGCTGTTCTGAGTCATTGTTTGTAAGTTATAGTATTTGTTGATTTCCATTTATTGCCCATTGATATTGCATTCACATTATTGTTTATTATTGCTATTCTCCTTATTAATGTAGTGTCACCAACATTTAAAATAATATGAACTGACATTTTTATTCATAGCCATATTTATTCTGCTCTTATAAGGTAATACAGTGCACATATTGATATTTAATTTATACTATTCTAAACCACCTTCTGAAAATCAACTGTATAGTACTGTACCATATTTCTTGACCTGTCTCACCACCTGCCTATACTGTAGGCTACTTACACCACCTTACTTACAACACTTTGAAGAGCCAAAAACAAAGCTCAGCACACCTGTTCTGTGCATCAGCAAAGTTGGAGGGTTAATTTATGAACTATCACTTCTAGCTGAAACATCACTTCTAGTAGGCTACATGTGACGTGTAGGCTAGAATAGAAGTCTTTATTGTCCACTACTGGGGAAATTCATCGGCAACACTTTATTTTAATGTGTCGCTGTTACAGTGTACCTACATGTACCTAATTAGGTACAGTGGTACAACCTGTGTAATAACATGTACTATCAGGTACTGTACTATCATTGTACTTGCATTATGTATTTGTGGGTACCTACATAGGCTATAGTTGTTACATTGTAATACTGAGTGCTTTTACCAAACTTTGCCAATTTGCCTACATTTTCATCAGAGGCAAAGCGCTGACCTGAGACCTGCTGGATCGGGTAAATCTGGTCATGATAGATTTGATATACAAACCATTCTTAGCTCCAGTCAAGGCCTCATTGTCTTCAGTGTACATGTAACAGCTGTGCTGCTACAACCTTGTTACTCTTTGATACAGTGGAATAAACCTATTAAGTGTACCAGTTAATTACTTACATGCACATATGACATGTATGTTGTGTCTTCGATGTCTTGGAACAGGTCTACTAATTCACATGTACTGTGTGGTGTAACAGCAGACACGTTTCAACACATCAATTACAGGATGCATGACATCATTGACAGGATGTATGGTAACACTTTATTTTAATGTGTCGCTGTTACAGTGTACTTACCTAATTAGGTACAGTGGTACAACCTGTGTAACAACATGTACTATCAGGTACTATCATTGTACTTGCATAATGTATTTGTGAGTACCTACATATAGTTGTTACATTGTAATACTGAGTGCTTTTACAAAACTTTGCCAATTTGCCTACATTTTCATCAGAGGCAAAGAGCTGACCTGAGACCTGCTGGATGGGGTAAATCGGGTCATGATAGATTTGATATACAAAGCATGCTTAGCTCCAGTCAAGGCCTCATTGTCTTCAGTGTACATGTAACAGCTGTGCTGCTACAACCTTGTTACTCTTTGATACAGTGGAATGAACTGGAACAGGTCTTGTCTTGGAACAGGTCTACTAATTCACATGTACTGTGTGGTGTAACAGCAGACACGTTTCAACACCTCAATTACAGGATGCATAACATCATTGACAGGATGTATATATGTAGATGTAAGTACTTAACTGGTACACTTTATTTTAATGGGTTTATTCCACTGTATCAAAAGAGTAATACATGTGTACCAACACAGTTGATACATGTACTACAGTATGTAGGGTAATGGCAGACATGTTCCAAGACACCAATGACACAACAAACATGTAATATGCCATTGTAAGTACTTAACTGGTACACTTCATTTTAATGGGTTTATGCCACTATATCAAAGAGCAATAAGTGTGTACCAACACAGTTGATATATGTACTATGTAGTGAATTAGTAGACCTGTTCCAAGACATCGAAGACATAACATACATGTCATATGTACATGTAAGTAATTAACTGGTACACTTAATAGGTTTATTCCACTGTATCAAAGAATAACAAGGTTGTAGCAGCACAGCTGTTACATGTACTGAAGACAATGAGGCCTTGACTGGAGCTAAGAATGCTTTGTATATCAAATCTATCATGACCAGATTTACCCCATCCAGCAGGTCTCAGGTCAGCTCTTTGCCTCTGATGAAAATTTAGGCAAATTGGCAAAGTTTTGTAAAAGCACTCAGTATTACAATGTA
The DNA here is from genome assembly GCF_018492685.1 of Alosa sapidissima. NCBI lineage: Eukaryota > Metazoa > Chordata > Actinopteri > Clupeiformes > Clupeidae > Alosa > Alosa sapidissima. The sequence goes on from NC_055976.1 coordinate 15,510,282, forward strand.
ACAACTATATGTAGGTACCCACAAATACATTATGCAAGTACAATGATAGTACCTGATAGTACATGTTGTTACACAGGTTGTGCCACTGTACCTAATTAGGTAGGTACACTGTAACAGCGACACATTAAAATAAAGTGTTACCGGATGTATATAATATGTACATGTATATGTACAAGTACTTATCTGGTACACTTTATTTGAATGGGTTCATTCCACTGTATCAAAAGAGTAATAAATAACAGTTGATACATGTACTACAGTATGTAGGGTAATGGCAGACATGTTCCAAGACACCAATGACACAACATGTAATGTAATTGTAAGTGGGCAATTCCACGGAAAATTGACTTTTTGTCACATCCATAACGCCAGTGAAAGGCCTTGGCATTTGTATGATGTGAATGTTACTATTCATTTTTTGTGCATTTTTCTCATGTACATTCTTCAGCCAGAAATAGCAAATGCTATATACCATACCATCACATTTTATTGGCGTTATGGATGTTAGAAAAAACGTAATTTTCCATGGAATTGCCCAAGTACTTAGTACTTATGCCACTGTATCAAAGAGCAATAAGTGTGTACCAACACAGTTGATGTAGTGAATTAGTAGACCTGTTCCAAGACATTGAAGACACAACATACATGTCATATGTACATGTAAGTAATTAACTGGTACACTTAATAGGTTTATTCCACTGTATCAAAGAGTAACAAGGTTATAGCAGCACAGCTGTTACAAGGATACAAGGAAGTTTATTGTCACATGCATATAGTTACTGGAAGTAAGAAATGCAGTGAAATTATGTCTGGTGTCAGCCTATTTGTGCATTTATGGGGGGGGGGGGGGGGGGGTGCAGTAGAAGAGGGGTTTAGTAGATTAAGTGGCAAGGGCTGCATAAGAAAGGTGGGGGAGGATTGGGATTTGGGGGGGGGGCACCAACAAGGAGCACCCAAGAGCAAAAAAACATGTACACTGAAGACAATGAGGCCTTGACTGGAGCTAAGAATGGCTTGTATATCAAATCTATCATGACCAGATTTACCCCATCCAGCAGGTCTCAGGTCAGCTCTTTGCCTCTGATGAAAATGTAGGCCAATTGGCAAAGTTTTGTAAAAGCACTCAGTATTAAAATGTAACAACTAAGCTTATATGTAGGTACCCACAAATACATAATGCAAGTACAATGATAGTACCTGATAGTATATGTTGTTACACAGGTTATACCACCGTACCTAATTAGGTAGGTACACTGTGACACATTAAAATAAAGTGTTACCTATATATATATATATATATATATATATATATATATATATATATATGTACATACACACACACACACATTACATACATACACATATAAATGTAGCATGACAAGTGTGTTTACATACAGCAAAAACTTCTGTATTGCCCCCTCTCTCTGTGTGTGTGTGTGTATGTATATATATATATATATATATATATATATATATATATATATATATATATATATATATATATATATATATGCACACACACACATTACATACATACACATAAATGTAGCGTGACAAGTGTGTGTTTACATGCAGCACTAACTTCAGTTCAGACCGACAACCTGTTCTGTATTGCTCTCTCTCTCTCAAATTCAAATTCAAAGTTGCTTTATTAGCATGACTGCATGGGAACAGTGTTGCCAAAGCTGTTGTTACATACAACATAACAAACAAGAACATAAGACCATAGGACAAAAAACAAAAACAGAAAATACTCTCTCTCTCTCTGTATATGTATGTGTATATATATATATATATATGCACACACACATTACATACATACACATATAAATGTAGCGTGTGTGTTTACATGCAGCACTAACTTCAGTTCAGACCGACAACCTGTTCTGTATTGCTCTCTCTCTCTGTATATATATGTGTGTATAATATATATATATATATATATATATATATATATATATATATATATATATATATATATATATATATATATATATATATATATATGTGTGCGTGTGTGTGCGTGTTATATATACATATATATACATACACACACATTATATATAGTATAGTATATCCATGCATACATATGTATTGTATGTAGTATTGCATTACTAGCCTATTCTAATTTGGTTTGTTCTATTGACATGGAATGAATGAACAGGCACACGTGACTATGGAGTAGGTCTACTTCACAATTCAGATTTTCAGATGATGCGTTGTGGCTGACAACGGCCCTAAAATCTCGAGTGTCTAGGTTTATTGTTGGTTCCTGGTTGCTGTAGTGCAATGATGTCATCTGCTGGCCGTGCCGCGCAATAGCGCCACAACATATGTCATTTCACTGGACATTACGGTAAAAATCTTGTTTTTCCTTACTAATATTCGTGTCATCCAGCAAACATATTGCTTAATTCTTTTGACATTTCGTTCCTTTATAAATTGTAATGTAATATAAAGGTACGTTTTTGAATGTCATTACTCTGACATGTGAGGGATAACGGCCACCGACGTGACCTGTTATACGTGACTCATGGACAAGGGGAAATGCCATTAACTCGGCGTCACGCAGCGGCAATTTTCTTAATATCGATATTTCTCCACATTACTTAATCCAAATTCTGTAATTTTTGCTGGATAAATGTTGTACAAAAATGTAGTTTCGTATCAAAGTGGAATGGTTTTTGTCATAAGTCAGCGGCGTTAGTTTGAGCACATAATTGACGTTTTGTTTACATGTGTTCAATGTAAGTCAATGGGCGCCGGTATTCGGCCAATGGCGGCGTCCAAAGAATCTTTTGCCGGATAGCATGACGGCGGTTTTGAACAGGTGGCTGTGCACAAGAGCTTTGCTGTGACAGTGACCGATCACAAACAAAGTTATTTTTTCTCTTTATTTGTTTCGATAAATACAATGCCAATGTCGGAATGTTAGGAAGACATGTAGCTTGTAGAAAATGGGTTCATAACTTACATCTCTGAATGTAGGGAAAATCAGCAGATGAATCCAAGAAAGTCTTTCTTTGCATGCCAAAGACGGCACCGTTATTAATGGTGCACATAGATGGAGTGTTTTTAAACGCTATGTATGTAAATGCCAATTTCTAAGCCCATAGGCCTAGGTATGCTTCAAATTGGTGGTGGTGGTAATTAAACATGAATGAGGCCACATTTATGAATGGCAAATGTTAATATAGCTAACAAACTGAAAACATTCCACACTGTCCCTTTAAATAGGGCACCCAGTTTGTGATTGGTTACATTGATATGGATCACATGATTGCAGGTCAGCTGATTTGGGATCACATGAGGAGTACTGTTGATGAGACTTGAGACCATAGACCTCTGAAGTTCGCCTACAAAAAAGAACCAAAACGGCCATATTTGCCCATATAAGGAGTTCCGGTTGTTAATTGAAGCTAACTACCTATGGCAAGTTGCATTGCAAGTTAGCTCTGGGGTAGCAAAAATCTAAGTGTGCCGCCATCACATACCAGAGATCACAGTATCCACTCGAAGGCAGAGGACAAAAGTGTCTGCAAAAAAAAACGTCTGCATTTCAGACTTTTTTATCCCCGCGAGAGTTTAACAGGTGCGATAAGTCAAAATCCCCATGTTATTTTCCCATAGGAAAAATCGCCACATACCGGATGTCAAAGATGGCAGCTTTTTTGTTGGTGAACTTCAGAGGTCTATTGTTGTAGTGAGAGTGAATCAATCAAGACATAAAAATGTATACATTTGATTACATTTCCTGTCCTGTTAACTGTTCCTTTGGACATGTGACAAGCATGTGACAGTAGGCTCACACTTGGTAGCTGATCAAGAGTCCACATATGATTGAAAGGGTTATCATAAGCCTGGTAATTAGGATCCTTACAGCAAAAATGGATGCATGCAATTAATTCAGATTAATTAATCAGAGTATGTAATTAATTAGATTCATTTTTTAATCAATTGACAGCCATAATTAAAATACAAAGTGAATCAAATATCATGCCCAAATTTAAATAATGTAATTAACATTGAAATGGATAATAACAATAATAATAATAATATTTATTTGCTATACAAATAAAACGTATTATTATTATAATCCATTTTCAATGTTAATCATCCAAAACAGAGCCGTAGATATACACGGAATTCTAAATCTATCATAAAAAGTAAACACTCCCCTCTTGTGGTCATTACTGGTACTGCATCTATAAAGCAACAATTGTATGACCAAAGCCCTGCACTGCTAGCTACACTCTGCTGAATTAATCTCTAGAATGGATCTCCATAATATGTAATATATGACATATGACATAATAATGTAATATATGACATAGACAACACAAATAAAAAAATGCAGCTTTTAATCATTACATTTAGTTATTCAAAACCTATATCACCCATGTGAATAAGTAATCCCCCCTCACCCTAATACCTGTTATGTAATATCTGTTAACAACAGCCATCAAATGTTTGCAATAACTGACAATTTCTACCAGAAAGACTCAGTAGACAGAATAGAATCAGTTAACCGTTTAATAAGTAAAGGAATAGCTTGGATACAAGCATGATAGAGTCCTAAATGCGTAACAGTCTTTGGCGTAGGCCCCGTCTCGGACCTGTCCAGCGATGAGCGGATCTTGTCTCCTGCCGATGGAAGAAGGCAGGGGCGGGAAGCCTACCCCCAAAAGGATGAGTGATGCCCATAAGGGCAGTGACTCAGTAACCTGGTTCTGAGAGGAGCAAAGAGATTATTATGCATGCAAGATTATATTTAACAGCATGTCTGGGCAGGGATGATGAGGTTGTGCCAAAAAGCCATCAGAATTTTGTGGATTGCGGGGAAGAATTTTGGATGCCTTTGAGGAGAAGGCGAATTTGGGGGTTTGAGAATAGACTAGGGAAACCGGGGTCATGGAGCCTAGTGTGGAATTGTAAGCCGGCGACTGTTTTGCAAATTCACGCAAGTTTGAGAATGTGATGATCAAAGCAATAAACCAGAAAAGCACAGACAGTGGAAATGAGAACTGGGAGGATAGGCGTGCGATGGTGCTGACAAAATATAGAGAACCAGGACCAGGCAGAACTGTAGCTTTGATGGTGGACTTAGCGACGCCTTTTAACATGTAGGTTTCGGCTTTTCACAAAGGGGCTATCACATTGTACACGGTATGCGCTGCGCTCACCGCTAGGTTGCTTTTGGTTGAGGTAACGTCCCAAAGATTTTTGTTGTGCTTGCCGCTGGGCTCAGCGTAAAATACCAACGACTCACAGCGCGGCACGCGCAAGGGCGGCAAAGAGGCAAAATGCCGCGCGGCGGCAGACCAGTTTTTGTGCGCACAAGCCATTGACTATAATGCATTTCATAGCGCATGCCGCGTGTAATGTGACAGGCCCCAGTGAGAAATTAATCCAGGATCAGTTTGCCAAAATGAGGGCACGGGTGGACACTTTGCTGGCTGAAGGGCAGAGCTGGTGGAATTCCTGCAAACGGAGATGGGAGAGGGCGTCAGCTTGGACATTAATATAACCGGGGACATGAATGGCATTTGCGATAAAATTGTGTGTAACAGACTGCCAGATGAGCCTACTCAAAAGGGACATTATTTTAGGGCAGCAAGAGCGACCTTTGTTTACAATGGCCACTACTGAAGCATTGTCACAGAAGAATACGATGCGCTTTCTTGAGCATTTTTTACCCCAGAGTACACAGACTACCACGATGGGATACAGTTTGAAGAAGGCAGACGAAGTGGCCTCGGAGGCGAATGCCAAAAATTCATCGGACCATTTTTCTGCGAACCACGCGTCTTTATACAGCCCCCCAAAACCGAGAGATGGAGCATCCGTGAACAGCTCAAGAGAGGCAGCCGAATCAGTGTGATCGTTAGAAAAACGAGATGCTATTCCAGTGAGTAAGCAATTTGGACCAGAATCTAAAATCCGATCGACAACCTAGATCGAGCACAACAGGATCGGATAAATTAACGACAAAGTGGGCCAGAACTAACAGGCAAGAAATGAAAGAACGGCCCTGCGGACTGATGCTTATCGCAAAATTTAGATGACTCAAAAGAGAGAGGAGGTCTCGCTTGGTCACTGTGCCGACTGAGAGATAGGAAGCGGAGACTTCGCGGATCCTGGCTAATTTTTCCCCCGGGAGAGAGGCCTGCATTTTAACCAAGTCGACGATAATACCCAGGAATTCGAGGGAGGTAATGGGGCGCAGTGTCTTCTCCACTGACAGAGGTACGCCTAGCTCCAGGAATACAGCGTGAAGGACGTCCAGACCTGAACTAGACCCCTCCGGGAAATCGATTAACAGAAAATCATCCAGGAGATGCAGGACAAATGGTAGATGGCAGACATTTAGCAAAATCCAGTACAGTGCCTCCAAGAGACAATTAAAAATGTGAGGAATACTCCTGCACCCAAAAGTGAGCCTCACGGCGAAATAAAATTTAGACTGCCATTTTACGCAACAGCCAATCAGCGAGATAAATCAGCATAACCTTGAACACATCGGTGATGTCTGCCTTAGCCAGGAGAGCGCCCCTGCTGGCGATTTAAATGAGATGAATAGCATTGTCATAGTGGAGCGAAAATGGTTCGAGAGGAATAGAATATCAGTCTTTTCTTGCTGGAGTATTTCCGAGTGGCTATACCGAGGGAATTAACAGACAGAGAAAGGGCCGAGAACATAGCCTTTATTAAGTTCCTTGGGCAGGAGTTCAGACACTACAGAAGGTTCGGCCAGGGCAGACTGCAGGTTCCTAGCCACGTACGAGTCAGAGAGTGGGGACAGGACACCAACCCTAAACCCCTGAGAGAGACCAGTGAGCAAATAATCAACAAACACAGAGTCAGGATAGGCAGAGAGATAAGATGACGGAGAGCGGAGACGTTGATAGGTGTGGACAGATTAGACGCTAGAATTTCTTGGTAGAAGCCACCTATCCACCCCGGAAACGACGGGGGCAGACAGACTTGGGATGAGGGTCCTTGCACTGGCTACAGACATGGGGGAAAAAATACAGTTAGTATGGGGGCACACACCCTCATTAAAATTGTTGCAAATAGCGTGCCTGTTAAAGTAGGAGACGGGCCGCCCTTGCGTATCAAGAGTAGACCTTACGCCGTCACCCTAGGTAGTGTCTGGAACAGACGGCGCGCTGAAAACTGTCTGAGGACACAGAGTTGCCGTGGGAGCTACAATCATTGCAGCTGAGCGATCGCTGACCGCTGAAAAGCCTGTCTAGAAGCTCCGTGTTGACGACTGACCAATCTAGATGAGAATTGTAGAGGGAAATGTAGTAAGCTGATTTAGCGGAAAATTAGTTGTGGTATTGGTAGAACAAGGTACCACCATAACGCTGATTAAAATCGGCCATCATAGCAAGGTACGTGTCCAGTTCCAATCTGCGATCAGGGTAGGCACTGCAGTGGACATTGCGGTACATGCCGAAGGCAATAACAGTCACAGAATGGCAGGCTCTGGAAAGCCTCGGGCTGGAATTTTGTGCTGGAATCTGACGGTCGACTGCGGGAGACGGCAACAGCAGTGAAGCAAGATTAATGTCTTTACCTTGGATTATGTTTTGACTGAGTTGCGGAGAGATGGAAACCGCAGAGGGAGCAACGAAGCTCCTGCCCAGCGGGGGGAGCAGGGAGAGCCGATGCTAGGGTGAATGGCGGCACAACCGGAGTGCCGAGGGAACGGCAGAAGAGGCGGCAGGTGGAATAACCGCGCTGCTGTTCGGGGTCAGGAGGGAGGCGGGCCACTGGAGAGGCGAGAGCTGGAGGCGAGGAGGATGGTGGAGCCGGGCGCTGGCTCTCCAGCAATTGTATCCTGGAATCGATTGCCTTCACCGATGTGGCGAGGGAGAGAACAGCATCCAGGATGGGTTGAGGCGTGGCGGGAGCGGCCGAGGCAGGAGCGACTGGGGCGGGGGGCCGAGTAGCAGATGTCCTCCTATGCGGTGCCGGGGCGACGTGCTTGACCTTGGCTCTGCGTTTTCTCGGAGGCTGCCCGTGCTCTTCCGGAGCGGCTGCAGGATCAGCGGCAGAAGCACGAGCAGGTTCTGAAGGACCTGCCTCGACGGGGAGGGTGAGACTGCCAAAGGCATTGTGTGCGAGGAGCACGAGGTCTCCCTTACGCAGCTCAGCGTTGAAGGGAATCCCTGCCTGCGTCAGGGAAGCCGCGATGTCGACAGTGCAGAAGTGGACCCAGTTGGATTTGGCCTGGATTGATCTAGCGCTTCTCCTGGGCTGGGTCGGAGGAACAAAGCCCTTATCCGAATCGGACGACTGGATGGTGAGTAGAGGAGAAGCACCGACGGACATGGTTTGAGAATTCTAGCTCCTAGACTTTTAAGGTAAAGTAAGGTAAGGTTAAGGCTTTAAGTTAGAATTCGTAGAGAGTAGTAACTAAGACAACTGTGTCAAAGTAGACGTATTGAGAAGCAGAAGAAGCGTTAGATGGAACAGATTTAAAATGTCCACTGAATTCCTATAGGCTAGCGCTGATTGAATTAGTGAATGACCAGATTGCGGGGCTTTCCCGAAAAAGTAGGTGAGAAAGTAGGCTCCATGAATGCATGGGAGGAGTAAAAGGCTACACTACGAGTCTTCCTAGTAGAACTTTCGCTAAAGCTATCATAACTGAGTCTTTTACATCGCTGTGGAGGAATTTTGGCCTACTCTTCTTTGCAGAATTGTTTTAATTCTGCAACATTAGAAAATAATAATAATAAAATAACAATACTTAAAAAATAATAATCCAGAAGAAAAAAAAACTCTGACTAAACTTATATGACTGCCGTTTTGCTGCGCGGTGGTCATAATAATATTGTTAAATTCAATGGTGAGTTATTATTTTGCGTGCACCGTCAAATTGCAGCCTGGCTCTCCTTCAGGATCATAGAGTTCAACAAATCGACGTTATGTTCTCACATTTCCCCTGTCTAATTTGAGTGCCTCTATGCCAGTTAACGCATGCAGATAAAGTCGCTGCTTTAGCCAGAGCAAGTGGATGTTGGAGTGGAGTTAAAGTCGAAGGTGAAGTAATGTTAAACAGGTCATCACATACAACTAAAAGTAACAAGGCTCTGAGTTAGACTATGTGCAAGGCGGTATGGTAGCCGTCCATCTGCTGGTCAATGATGAACGGTATGTTAACTGCAAGGTACTGTAGCTGGCTAGCACTCCAGCTTGTTAATATTAACTCATTGAGTGCCAAAAACGTAATATTACGTTTTTAGTTTTTTTATTTTTTATTGCGAAACTAGACACTCTAACACACCTTATATGTGATTTTGGGAACTCTGTGTTGAATGGAAATGAAATATATGACGATCGTGAAACTCATGAAAACGCACAATCTGAACATTTTATCTGGACATTTTATCATAACTCGATTGCCGCTTTGGGTCGAATCAGTGACGCATGCACGTCAGGTCAAAACCAGGCCATTTTCGTGGGTCTATCACTAGGTGGCAGTCTCGCCAGGTCTCGCTGATCACTTCCCGGAAAGTTTACACAAGTAAGTAACAGGCAACACTTCATATTTCATGAAAGACGTTATATCTCCATTTCTAGAAAAAAAACAGTGATTTTGATGAAAACTAGCCACTGTTTAGCTTGGGATTTCTCAGGAACAGATGTGTGTAGAAATACACGGTTTGCACCCACCGAGAGCTTAAAGTCTCACCTTTTAATCGAGCTATTGTATGTGTTCATAGCTATAACACAGAATATGCTGTGGCTGTACAAAAATCATCAACAATGGTCTAGATTGCTGGCACTCTAGGACAAAGCTCCCGAAAACAGCTTGACATTCAATGAGTTAACAGAGAAAAAATAATGTCTAAATACTAGTTTCCTAATTTGAAAACACATTGGTTATGTTAATGTCTTCATAACCAGGGCTCTCAAGTTTTGAAGTTTGCAAGGACTGAGACTTTGTTTCTCAGGGGGGAGGGGCGTGGCATTGGCACAGTGCCACGCCCCCTCCCCCCTGATCGAAGTACATGAAAGTCCTACGTCTGCTTGAACTACTCGTGGCGCCACGCCCCCTCCCCCCGATCAACAGAGACCCACCCTCCCCATGTCCCATAGACCCAGCTTCATGAGAGAGCACAAATTCCATTATTTCAAACACACTGTTTTATTTATTCTAGAACCCTATAGTAAATAATAATAAATAATAATAACATAAATTATAATAATAATTTCACATGGGCCCACAACAGCACAGTGGCTCATTCTGCTCTATAAACAAACAGAAAACAACCAAATGAGAAAAAGCACATTTAGCCCCAAAATGGTCTCTTGAACAGTGGTGGTTCTGTCCGTGTGTGTGTGTGTTTATGAGTGATGTTGTGTGTTGTAAGTGTTTGTGGCAGATTTTGATTCCTTGATGACTGATACTGGGGGCTCCAATTTAAAGCACTGTGGTTCAATGTCAGCCATTTTCACAGTCATGAGGCCATCCTTAAAAATATTCTTGTTTGCAGTAACAGCCAAAAAAATCAAAAAAATGGGTCGGTAGGTAGGTCAATATTTTTTTTTCAAGATTCAAAGTAAAAAAAAGTACAATTTTGGTCATGGTGATTACGTAGATATGAATTTAAACAAATGTGCATATTGTGACGTAACTGACTGGGTCCTCAACCCGTGCCTTCAGGCGCATCACTGCAAACCTCAATCTGATGCAGGTTATGTAGACCAGCCTTTACATGCACTTTCACTTAAATGTTTTGTGACATGCACATCAGAGGACTGCTTTACTAATGTAAGATATAATTAGTTTCATTGCTTTTGCATGGTTGCATGATGCTTGCATAAGAAAAGAAATACTTCTCAAAACAGCAAGAATTATATGGGTGCTATTGTTTTGGGATGTTTCCCTCATGCAAGCATCATACATACAAGAAAAAAATACATGTTTTTTAATGAAGTTTAATTTGAATGCCTGAATGTAAGGATTCAGGAAACACAATACCAGCTTTTTTGGCGAGCAGATGGCGTAAATCACTGATCTGTTGATCTTTAACAGATAGAAAGAAGGCTAGCTTTTGGCCACGTTATATTCAAATTTGACTATATAGGCTACAATACTCATACCGTGTATTATACAGTCTCTTCTCTATTTCTATGGAAGTTCCAAAAATCAACGTTGTTCTTTTTTAAACAATTAAATAGCATTCTACAGGTTGAAGCGGAGCTTTGATTCCAACGTTATCGTTTCTCTCGCGCAGACGCCTGCATTGAATGAACGCTCATAGCCTACCACCACTTTATTGTATGGCTCCATGTTTAATGACATCGATAGCAGAAAAGTTTGTTTTCTTTTTTTGTCGGTCCGCGGTATCTTGATCAACTGCGCAGCAAATTAGGCTATCAGACGAAGCACCGGGCCTAATTTCCATGGAGGTAATTTCACTCCACGACTCCGCGGACCAGCAGTCTCCACGTTGCGGACCCACGTCAAAACAAAACTATTTCCTGATTGGTTGAGAAATCCTATTTTCTGATTGGCCGATAGGTTAACTGAACAGCAGCTCTCTGAACTGAATGAGCGCACAGACAGCAACGTTGTGTGACACGTTTGTAAAATATAGCCCTTAGAAATTTCTGTTCGGGCAAGTTAATATTTTTTCGGAGTGAGAAATGCCATGTGTGGCGTGTGAGCGTGTGACGTCATTGAAATGCGTGTGTCTCACGCTCAATGCGTGAGACTTGAGAGGTCTGTTCATAACTTATGGTAAGAAGTGCAAAAAATGTGGCAAAGAAAACCATTTTGCAGCAAAATGTAAACCAACTAAGCAGAAGAAAAGAAAAAGACAAAGGTGTGTACAATGTAGCAGAGTGTGAGAGCAACGGACATTATGTTTTCTGTGTTACTGCAGCAGATAGAGAGGATGTGACTGTGAGCGCAGTGGACTTTGATAAATGCCAGAACACACAGATTTGAGTCTGAGTGTAGCGCGCACACGACAGGGGGGACAGTTTTCAGTGTATAGGCAGGCTTTTTATCTCTTTTCTCCCGAACTTAATCAGTTCAGTGTATGTAGGAACAGGAGCGTCATGGCAGAGTCAGTGCCCCCAAAAAAGGAAAATGTAAGACCCATTTCAAAGTGTACCCTTGTCTCATAATCATAAGAGTAAAAAATAATGACAGGCCTAGTCTTGCACGCTGCACTGTTTGTAACAGTGCCTTTAGCCTTTGCCCATGGTGGGTTAAATGATGGCAAAAAACATGTTGAAGTGAGTTTAACTAGTGTCAATTCATGTGCATATTATTCAGGACTATACTAGATGGCTAGTTGCCAAGGCTACATTAAAAGACGAAACTACCAAAATCTACATAGGTGTACTGACTAGACATTACATTATTTATTTATTTCAACGTCAACGTGGCGACTTTAAAGTAAAGTCGACACGTCGAGATTAAAGTCGACATTACATTTCAACTTTATTCTCGAAATGTCGAGTTTAATGTCGACATGTCGACTTCAAAGTCAACATGTCGAGTTTAATCTCGCCATGGCAAAAATATTTTTTTTCTTCATGTGTGGCCCTAATACTTAATGTCGTATAAAACGGACAAATATTGTTCACGAGTGATTTTTTTTTTTTGCGGGGGGTGTGCGTACCATAGCATTAATTCCTGCAGGCGCCCCTGTGTACTACGAAGGGAACTTACAGATGTAACCCAGGGTTACTTTGTTAAACCGGGGTTGACAAAACCTGGTTATCATAAGTGGTGTTAATCGGTACTACGACGCTGATTAAGAAGTTGATTTGTTGAACCGGGGTTAACCTAATTGGAGTTTGTGCGCGTTCACATAAAAGGGGCGGGTTGCAGCGCAAGTCACCACTTTCAATGATGACACGATCACCTTATTTTACGGATGAGGAACGCACAATTATTATGACAAGTTACTGTACGAGGAATTAAAACTCACTCTACGACAAAAATCAAATGCGTCGGCAGCAAACAAAGCAAGACAAGGCTGTTGGCAACGTATTGCAGATCGGGTAGCCTAAATGCCTAAAAGTAAAGTTTTATTTCCACATGTTCTTCAAATATGTGTTACAGAGGATTGCTTGCGAAATGTCTGAAATTAGTTGAAATAATTAAATTGCCTATTTGGAGTTCATAAAAAGGCCTACAGATGCAACACAATTCAGAAGTGGCATATAGATTAATAAGGATAATTGAATGTTTAAGTAGCCCCCATTGACTGATTTAGTGTATGCCTAATCCTGTACATTTCAGATGCAACACCATTGCCAAACGCACATGGCAGCAGGTGAAAATGAAACACAAAAACATTATTCATTATATAGTTATAGCTTGCATTATTTATTTATTTTATGAAAACATGTTGTATGCTTATTATATATTATATAATATATAGCCTTCACTTGGCCTCTGTTTTACAGCTAACAAGAAAAAGGTGTCTTGAACACTATTGTAGGAGGAAAGGCACCAGAGTGTTTTACAGTAGGAGAGGAGTTGGCCATCGCAAATAATAGTGGAAGGCCGATTATGGAGGGGGTTGAGGGAGGCATTCGGTCGGATTCTGGTGCTGTGGAAATGTGCAGCCTTTAGCCAAAAAAGTTGGTCATCCTAGGCCCTACGGTTATTGAGATATTTTTTTCAGGGGCCTGGTGCAGTGGAGGGGTGACAGATCAAACGAAAATCAATGGTTTCGTGTCATCCTTGTGGGGCTACATGCCCACCAAGTTTCATACAGCCCGGTCTTTCAGTGTCCCGGGAATCGCTGACACAAAATTACTAAAGAAAAATAAATGTAAAAAAAAAAACTCTTCATAGCTTCATATTATGATGTCACAGAGAATCTGCCTGTCATCAAATTCTATGTTGCAGCAGCACCATGGAAACAAGTTCTAATTAGAAGAGAAAACACAGTGAAGTTCCATATTTCACTTTGCTTTGTAGAGTGTGGTTGCTTTTTGAGTTTGCTCATTCATTTGTTGTGTTTTATTGCTCCAAATGGCTTCGAAACGCCTCACCATCATTGTGTTGGCGTGTGCCCTGTGCTACCTTGAACCAGATTTCACTGGTTGGATTGTTTCAACACCCCTAGCACCGCCCAAGCAGTGGGCCAGTACTCCCGGCATTTCACCGAATCCCTTCAGTGCTCTGACTCAGTTCGCCCTGCAGCTGATGGTCAAACAGGAACAGGATGCTCATAAGAGAGTCAAGTTAACCCCAGTTAGACCCACGGATGCTGAGCCCTGCTCCAAGGAGCACACACTCCTCAAGAAAGGACCATGCATGGTGGTGGAGGACCTGCTGTTAGAGAGAGAACACAGAGAAAACCTCCTGCATTTCACAGGGAAAATGGATGAAGTGTTTAAGAGAAGCAGAGTCAGCCAGACCAGAGCTAACAGCCAGAGTCCTGAGGTGAAGAGAGCAGGGGCAGTGCCTCTCCGAGCGACAGCGGTGATAGAAGCTGTCCAAAGAGTGGAGACAGAGACAAGGAGACCTGGTGCCATTGTATGGGTGATCTTTCACCGCGTCTGTCTGCTGGTCACCATGGGCCTCTTGGCCAGGATCACCATCCGGATACTTCTGCAGGTAAAAACTCAAGGCAGAGGAGAAGGAGGAATGGGAAAACAAGGGTGATTAGGTTTAAGATGGAGCCTTGGGTTTTTTTTTACCTTTGTTATAGTTTGGAAACCCAAATGTGTGAGAGAAATTGTTGCTGATGTTTTCATGATGTGTTCCTCCCTTCTCTCACAGAACACAAATGCGCCAGAGGAGTGCAAGTCTGAGGGACAGAAAGGGTCGAATCTGCCTTGCCCCTGCCCCATCACTGTGCTCCAGAACAGAGCTGGTCCTCACAAAGCCACCGCCAGGAGAAAAAGGAGAGGGGTGCGGAGCTGCAAAGGCTGCTAAGCTTTTACTTCTGCACATCAAGATCTAGTTTTAAATTTAAAACCTTATTAAACTAATTATTTTTCTGTAAAATATTTCAAGTGTTATTTTTTTAATGGAATTATGAAAAAAGTTTTGTTAAATTGTATATAATAGGGATTGCCTATGAAAAATAGATGTGCTGCATAGCGGTATGTGTATGCTTGTATGTGCGTGCTTGAGTGTGTGTGTGTGACTGTGTGCGTATGAGTGTGTGTGAGTGTGTGCGTGCACTTGTGTGTTTGTGTGTGTGTGTGTGTGTGACAGAGAGTGTGTTTGAAAGTGTTTGTAGCTCCTCTCCTCATCATCATCTACCAGCAACCCTTCGCTCAACATTACCATTTACTAAGGCTGTCACTGTTACGTTCAAAAATCAATTGGACCAACCAACACAAGTTTCGAAACTAAAATAGGGAATCAATTTTAACCAAATACACTATTTATTTTAACCGAATTAGACAAATAAAAAATATAGATGTTACAAAACTCACAAACAAGCAGAAAAAGACAATAAAGAATTCCGAAAGTGCAGTAGGAGTTCAGAAAGCTAAAAAGAACATTCACACCAATTTTACGCAGTGGAAACAGCCTATAGGATAGTTTAAATCGGTTTCAATCGGCTGCTGCTGGTGTTTTGCCAAAAAATGAAGTACAACGGAGTCTCCTAGGTCCTCTGACTGGGTGCAGGATGCAACATGGCCTGTAGGAGAACAGAGACAGAACAGCAGAATAGTGAAATGGGAAAAAAATAGCACAGCAGCACAAACACTGTTAAACTCCCCCCTAATAGTGTAACAGCGTGGATACAAGGATACTCATGCTCAAATGTTTATGTATTTGACCAACCCTCCAGATTTTATATTTTAAATTTGGAATGCAGAACTGTAATTTATTTTTTAGTTCAAAATGCAGAATTTATATTTTGAATGTTAACAGTTTATTAAGAGAGAGCAACAGAGGAAGACAAGTTAAAAAAAAGGTAAAGAGAAAGGATGTAACAATGGGAATTGTTGTTCACATGGACCTGTTTGTGTGTTGCACCTGAGACTGAGCATGTTAAGCTGCTTTATTATCCGGCTCTTGCTAGTAGAACGCTCCATTGAATGGGATTTCCCAATGTTCTACAGGTCAAATATATTTATTTAATTATGGTGTATAGTGATATATAGTTAAACTTCAAATGTATCCTGACCCAAACATAATAGAATAACAGAAGGGTTAATAGCTGAATCTCTATGTCCCCCCTCAGGTCTAAGCCCTGAACCCTCAAAGACTTAACTGATATCCATTGATAAGTGATTGGGTTTGAGAGGCTGTAAGGGTTCAACATGCTAATAACAACAATGGGACATCACCTGTGATATACTATATTGTTAAATTGACAACAGCCTCCCTTGTAGCCTCCCTTTGGATAACTATGTGTCATGTCACAACATTATGATTTGTTATTAATTCTTTTGGGTAAAGTGCATAAATGCCAACTTATGGAGAGTGAGCCCTCAAGCACTTCACAATTTCACAGTGGGACAGCCCTACGCCCTCACAGACTTTGATAGGAATGTGCATCAACGTCTGTGATTTAACCACTCTGTGTTAGCAAAAAATTGAACTGGGGAACATTGGACCCTGGAAGCATAGGACCTTGGGAACATACTGTAGGACCTTGACCTGAATACGAGTCGGTGACACGGCGATGGAAGATTCTCCACCAAAAAGCCTCTAATAAAATGCAATTTGTTTTACAGGAGTAATAAAGAATGAGTGACAAAAGTCATTGTCGGTTCTGTTTCAATTTACTTAGCAAAGTAGCCTAATAGTCAAGTTATTGGAGTTTAGCCGAAATGTCTGCTAAATACAATAACCATAGCAGAATCAATTCAGACACCTGCATGTAACATGGCCTAACAATGTTAAATTATAATGGGTAAACCTTTATTTGGGTCGGTATATAAGCCCAGTAGAGTTGATGTAGCCTATTCCAAAGTTTAAAAGCATTTGTGAAATTGGCTGCCTATTCACCTTATTCATCCGGCGGCCAGAACAAGGCTAAATACACTTGGCATTACACCTATGTTCAGCAGATGATGGTGGTAAAATGCACTCCGTTTGCAAAACTGGCAAAAAAAAGCTCACCGAAAAAGAAGAAGGGTTCACTGGCCTGTTCTTCTTCTTCAGTGAGTTTTTTGGGCAGTACTGAGGTTACAGTGCCCAAATAATACAGACAATTATATATTAATGAAATCAATATTAAAAAAAAAAAAAACATGAAATAGTTAGTGGCATGCCATTCATTCACACATCAGTCACCATTCAACACATGCAAACAAAAAGCATAAGCCCATTCACACACGCACCCACAACAGTAATAGTATTACACTGCTAACATACAGCCCCGAAGTGTAATGACCCCGGGATGAGGAGGACCAGGGCTATGCACCATGGAAAACATAGCTGTTAGCCAGACATCAAGGAAAGCTAGAAGCCATGCAGCACAAGCAAGCCGATGGCGAAGCAACCGAGCAAAGCAGCCTAAATGGGCACAACGCGAAGCAGCTAGGGATCACCCAGGGTGGTAGAGAAGACAGAGCGGCAACTCTTCTGTAAGAGACCGTGGAAAAAGATGCCAGCGCTTTTCCATGCCAGTTTCCGGATTATTAGAGCTTTGGAATTGAAAACGGGCAATCACTTGGTCAATGAGTTAATCGATTACACCCTCCAGCGTTTAGAAATACATCCCACACTCCTGCGATACAGCCACTCAGCAAAGATTTTTTGGAACTTTTGATCGCGTGGCAGTGACAGCAAAGAGTGTCGCAACTCTCTCATTCTATGGCTCTGGGATCACCCTACCACATTTGAATGCATTCTCCCTCTGTTTAAGTCTTAAGCTATAGAAAAATAGCACAAACAAAATGATTAACAAAAAATGGTTACTAGAGGTATAATGAACCACATAGTCCCTCACTTATGGAAATCACACCTGTTTTTTTTTTTTTTTCAAAGGTCACTGAGAACTGTCGGTACCAAAAAAATGAAAACAATCGGTTTTACCTAGTTCGAGTTGCTACAGCCAGGCAGTTAGAGCGCTAAACTCTGGGGGCATGTCAGTGGACTCCCATGTAACAATAATTGAATCATTTAGAAGCTCCTAATTGTTTACTGCCACCATGGAAACTCATTTATTTACATTATTACCACATAGGGAACACCTGCACCGAAAGAGGAAATGTACTCCAACAATCGGAGTACCTGTTTACGTGGGAGGATTTTTCAATCGATCGGATTATCAGAACGGAGTACACCACCTCTCTCGATCCGATTGGAATCAGACGGATTAGGCTGAATCCGATCGGTTGAGGTGTTTACATGAGGTATTTGTATGACCACTGCGCAAGCGAAGCTATAGGTTTACTTAGTTCTTTATTATTTGTTTTTCTTCAGTAATTTTGTGTCAATTCCCGGGACACTGAAAAACCAGGCTGCACGAAACTTGGTGGGCATGTAGCCCCACAAGGATGACAGAACCATTGTTTTTGTTTTGATCCATCGCCCCCCTGCCAGATTGGACCCCCGAAAGGAGGGTAGGGCGGACACAGTTTTCTGTGAATATCTCGAGAACCTTAGGACCTAGGAGGACATTTTATAAGTATGTTGGTCTCAAGGGGCCATGTCAACCCATCCCATAACCACTCATTTATGGTAGCATGCATCACATAGTTAAAAACTAAAAAGCAAAACTGAAGCTTTGTGAAATTTGACCTGTAGAATCACTATGACACCGTCTGAATCCGTGCTGAGTTTAATACAATTCTGTTCATGGGGGGCCATACAATACATTTATTTATTTAACATTTAGTGACTACACAAAATTGGCCTGCAGATGATAATGTTGAGAGAAATGTTTCCGGATGAAGTTGAAATCACACACACTCACATACACACATGCGCACACAGGGGCGCAGCTACCCATTTTTGAGGGGTATGCAACAACAATATTGCCCTCCCACCCCCACCCCCCCCCCCAAAAAAAAAAAAACACAAACAACTAAATCAAAACAAAAGGCCAATAATATAAATATTAATAAAGAAATGCTGCCAATTTGATGTTTAACTTGATGTTATACTTGATAAGTAGCCTATAGATAAATGGTGCATTGCCACTTTAAGAGAGTCTAAACGGTTCTCATAATGTCCTTTTGCCAGCTATTGCTCACAATGGATAAGGCTGATAGGCACTCTAGCCTTGTTTGTTTGCACCACATTGACAACACAATATTAAGTTATTACAAGGAGCCTTCATTGTAAGGGTATGGAAACATGTAATGAGTTGCTGCTAGCATGACATTTCTGATGGAATCTTATGAGATAGGGCGCCTACTCTAGCCTGTTAGTCCTCTAAAATGTTATAGAACATTGAGAAAATGTTGAAATGATTTAGAAACGGACAGCAGTAGCTACATATAGAAAATACCAAATATATATATTTTTTTTACCATCACTTTGGCGCCCCCATGGAGCTGCGCCCCTATGCGCCGCATATAGCGCATGCCTACTTTTTGTGCCACTGCCCACACACACAAACACCCACATACACCCACACACACATAAAGACACACATATGCCACACACACACACACACAGGCATGCACACAGACACACAAGCACACAAAAACACACACGTGCATGCACACACACAGGCACACATAAACACCCACCCACAGAGCATTACCGCCCCCCCCCCCCACACACACACACACACTCTCACAAGCAAACACACACACACACATAGACAAGCACACATATACACAGAAGCAAACACACACACATGCACACACTCATTTACATACACAAAAGTTGCAAGAGTAGTGGATGGAGTAGGAGATGGAGACAAATTGACAAGCGTGATATTTTTGCGGAGAGAATGTGCAGGACTGTCTGGGCGGCGGTCATATTTTGTACTGCTCTGCGGTGCATCTAGTTATTCCGATTGAGCCACATCTCCATTTGTAATCAGGTTAAAAGTGTCCCTGTAAATAGGGCTAGTGGTTGTACAAGGCTGTAAACTGTTTTTGTCTAGCTTTTGTTGAACACTTTGTTTCAAAAGATGTTTTCAAACGGGGAGATTCTGACATCTTGTCCTGTTTGCCAAAATGCTTTCTTAATTCCCTTATTTCAACCTATCAACATCCCGTTTGCCACACCAACTGTTTATATAATGCAAGTGCCACTTTAAATGGTAAATTTTGAACCTCTAACTTGATACATACCAATGAATGTCAGAATAAAATACAGAGAGTAGTGAATGTTTAGTTTGTGAATCGTTGGCCTTGGTGACCGAAGGGTGGCCGGTTCAATTCCTTGCCTGGTTGGAAAAATCCGTTCCTGTGGTAGTTTTGGGTCGTTGAAGAGGGGTCTAAAGACATTCCTGTTTAACATGCACTTAGTTCTTTAAGCGCTTCTTATGCATTATGGTTTGTATAATATTGTTTTATTTGCATTAGGCTGTTGATTAATTTTACATTATTGTTTATTATTGATATTCTCCTTAATCTGGTCTTACCATGTCATTGTTTTTATATTATTGATTGAATGGACATTATTGTTTATTATTGCTAATCTCTTTATTATAGTTTGACCAACATTCTAATCTGTTCCCTGTTAAATTTGAAATATTATGTTGTTTTTGTATTTGTGTGTCGCTTTGGGCAAAAGTGTCTGACTCTGCCAAATCCCATAACCATAAACAAAAATATGATGGTGGGAATGATTGAACAGAGCAGTCCCACATTCACATTTAGTGATGGATGAACCCCGATGAGCAAGGCACCATATTCCCAACTGCTGTTTCTCCATTCCATCAAAGCATCACTATTTCTGTCATGACCTTACATGACATGGGAAGTCACAGTTCTGTCTTACTGCAAGGCCTTGATCTAGAGCAGTTTTTCTGTGGCAACTGGGCAAACATTTGAAGTGTCTGAGAGCTCTTTATTTTTCAAATGTAATGACATGAGAAGTGTGCACAAATGGATGATGAATTTCAAACGTCCTAATCATTCTTCAACATGGGAAAGACAAGAGAATACACATTTTGAGTAAGCTATGGCAATACCAAAAATGAGTTCTACATTCCTACAGTTAAGACAATAAGAAAGAAAATCCTAAAGTTCATTTGGGTCCATATGAACTCCTCCTGGGGACATGGCGAAGCCTAAGAACAAGACAAGTCACACTTACCATTTTAAAAAAAGGTTTAAAAAAGGCCATTTCAACATCTCTGTCAATACATTATTTATGAACGTCTGGAACACTGCTGGCCTAAATAGCCCACTAGGAGTAATGGACAGTCTTCCACTCATTCCCTTTCTGTATACACACCAAATTATAGGCACTATGAAGATACATTTTAGTGAAAATGGTAGTCTTATGCAGCTGTTCAAAATCAGATGACATCAAGGGGAGAAAAATGGAAGCTTCAGCGTTAAATTCTGTCTGGAAGACTCAATGCATGCGTCACTCATTCATTCATTACTTCCGACCAATCACCAGTCTGCATCAGCCTTTATAATCACTTTACTTTGCACCTGCCTGTTGCTTTCAGCTTCCGATTTTCGATGTTCCGTATCTATGCACGGGTAGCTAGTCATTCACTTTGCCACAACTTTAACATTTGATGCAGTCACAGACCAGTAGCTTAGCCTACCTTACGTTCGCTTCAACTGAGTTGGACGCATCTCACCAAAGTCTCGGGGGTTTCCATCAATGCAGCATAGTAAACGTCGGAGAGTAAGGTAGGCCAAATTGTGCCACTGTTCGGGTTCACCCTAGTCTCGTGTTAGATCCTAGTGCTTAATGAGGTTAACGTCGTATCGCTAACAACGCAAATATGCTTGCTAAACTTTCTGACGGAAACCGTCAGACTTATCAGGCTACGCTGTTAACATACATGTACGGAACCTTTTAAAAAAAAACTCGGTTAAGCTACTCCAGTTATCGACACTCGCGATGGTTTCCTTGCCAAAGTTGCCATGATACAGCTTTGCTAGGTCCACATCCTAGGCAAATTGTCTCACTGGTCAGGCTGTTGTGTATGGAAGGCCAACAGGGACAAAAGTACTCTTCCTTCTTGGCTGCAGCATTAGTCGCAGAGATGCCGTTGGTATTGTCTGCAGGGCGGTAGGCTAATGTCATTAACCCATAATATTTTTCGATGCACCTGAAGGCCATATCTTATTTTCATTATCTCATGTCTGGCTGATCATTGTCTGTCATCGTCTGTTACTGCCATTGGTTATGTGTCTACATAATATGTAGGCCCATACATGTGTTCGTTGATTTAACTAATGGCAACGTAATGTATCATGGCTGTTTATTTGCCTGCGTGCTAGGTCCTTTTGAAAATGCTATGTCTCCTCTCTAACCACTCCATTCCTCCTTGCAGGTCTTCAGGCTGTAGGGACTAGAACAAGATCTTTTCTCTAACTCTTCTTTGCCAAAAAAGCAACACCTCTAGCAGGCACAAACTCTCCTTCAGGCCAATACTGCACTCACCCTTATACTTTTTCCAAGCACAATGCACTTTGCTTGTCGTCATTCGTAATCTCCCATTACGTCACGGCATTCCTTCCCATTTCTTCATTACTAACATCTTAATAATCTTTCAATTTCAGGTGCAGCTCCTCTTCGTTTAATGTAAATGCCTCTCTTTAATTTAAGGGTATGCATCTGTCGGCAGTGCAGTACTGACCCTCACCGTAACTATCTACTTCATGCAGGGATGCGGGGCTGGTTCATGTAGGCCTATAGCCAAAACGTTCATCGAGGGACAGTGCTTTGGTTCATATTTAGTCTTACTTCATCCAGGTCATGTGATGTCAACTTATTTACCTCCTCTAAGCTATACGCTAACCCTGTAGCCTACTCTTCATGTCTTTATCCCACCACAGTAGGAGCAGCAGCATTAGTGAACTTACATTGTTTAATCATTAGATTTTGTAATTCACTATCGTATATCCATATGTCCTCGAATCTCAATCACATAATTCTCAATCGAGTCCTATATAAGACCTCAGGATCAAGCCCTTCTAGATGCGCAAATAGCTCTCGCAAGCGTCAAATAAGGTAAGCTACCTTTCAAAGGTCTGGTGGTGGTTATTCGGCTCAGCTAAAGCATTATATTAATTACGATGGACCCGAGCCACTCTTCTCCAGTCACTACGCACAGCCAGCACTTTAGGCACAGAATAAAGTGTTAATACATTCTAGTCACTACGCACCGCTGCCCTTTCTGCAAGCAAAACCTCGGGTAATCTCACGTCACAACAGTTAATTTCTTTTATCCTACCATCACCCCACTTCACTCATCATATACATACGCAACTCGACTCGGCAGTCGACTCGACTCGCAATCATCAAATCGCAATCAATCAATCGTTATCGAACCGAACGATCATTAAGCACTTTCCACAGGGATTTGCACCACATTGCATTACATTCTTGCCGTGCAAGAACCGAGCTTACAAAAGCTCTGAGCTCGGCAAGCTCCTTGACTTCGCTGCAATCGCTGCAGACCATGCTGGTCATTTTCTTCTTTTCACCAGAGAGTGCTCAAGCTTTCTATCTGTTTCTCTATACCTTTTCTCTCTGAACTTATTACCCATGGACAATGTCTATCGTGGTTTTCCTGTCTCGTTTAGCTAACGTTACCTATGCTGCTCATCTTATTTTGGGGGGCCTTTCCAAGAGCCAGGTGCAAATGACTCACTTTTTTCATCTTGCCCTTGGATCTTGGATCTTTAGCTCCATTCCGTTGCAGGATGCGGCTTGCTCACGGAAACAAGTCCTCACATTTAGGGGTCGTACTTAAATCAGATATAATCGGTCATGGACACTACACCGTGCTGTTATTTTGGGTAAGTCAACATAATTAATTCATTAATCTAACCTTGCCGTTTACATTTCTATCCTAATAGTAGGCCTATACGTTGTGCTATTTAGCTTTCTTTAACATGGCTTTACCTCTGCCGGATGGACAGTAGTCTGTTAATTTCATCTGCTGTACATCTTGTCCTCGCAGCTTCTGTTCACCATTGAACCGTAACAAATGGAGTTCACAAACTGTAATATTTTGCATCAACTTGCTTATCAATTAAGAGCTAGCTACTCCATTTGCTTGTCACAAGGCTCACAAGAATCTATTGACTGTATGGTTACTGAGTTTTTGATTACTAAAGACTCACTCAGCAGTAATGAGCATTTCGTAATCAATCTACTTCCTCTTGCAAATGTCTGGTGGTGGTTATCTAAATTTAATCATATTACTCATTTCTTCGTTTCTGGTGCCCGTACTGGCTTGGTCGCATTTGTGCAGGTCATAATTTAACTGCAAGTGCTATTTCTTCTGCACTAACCTGAGCTTTTGCAACTGCAAGCTCATTGTCCCCCGAGCATTTGCAACTGCAAGCTCTATCCCGCTGCACTAACCCTGAGCATCTGCAACTGCGAGCTCTATTCTGCTGCACTGACCCTGAGCATCTGCAACTGCAGGCTCTATCCCCTGCACTGACCCTGAACGTTTGTAATTGCAAGCTCATCGTCCTGCACGTTGTTAGTTAACCCTTAAGCTAAGCTTCTGCAAGCACTCAAGCAGTCTTGTTCAAAGGGTTGAACATCTGCAAGCTCAATTCCCTTCCATAACTTTAAATCAATCATAGAATTTGAGTCACAGGTGGTTGAATCCATCATCCTCATCAAATCAGTTTATTTTATTAATAGTATATTCTTCATGTGTCTGTCTGTCTTGCTTTCTCTGATTTATCTCCCGAGCTCAACCGGATAATACAACATGCACTGTTTAATATTGTTATGATCTATTTCAGAGAGGATGACCATCTAAGCATTCTGGTGGGTATCTTTATTTCTTATTCTTTGGGGGTAGGCTCCGCCCCTGCCGTCTCATACCAGCAGGATCTGAAAGGGTCTGCACACTCGGTGACCTGGACCGAGGACGGGGCCTATGCCAAAGACTGTCTTATTGTTGCTTATGCCTTTTGTATATCCTTTGATGGATTAAAATGTGTTAACTTTCATTGTACCTCCCTGAGTCTTTCTGATAGAATGTTGATTCTTCTCAATAATCTTGTTGAGACCCTGGCAATCTATGCATCCTTCTTGTCTAAGAAGAAGCTAGCCCTCTGCAGGAGAGGTGGAATGTCTAATAAAGTCAGACTTCAGTTGAAACAACTTCAGGAAATGGCATTTTAAGCAAATGAGCCAGGTGTAGTTGTGCCTACTGTAATGGTATCAGAGGAGAATGCCATTAAAATGTATCAAGTACCATTTAAAGCAGAAATTCTGCATTCCAGTGACCATTTAACCTAACTTGAGAAAGACCGTTCAGAAAGACTGTTATTTCACAAGTTTTTGCACAATGTCATTGTGAAAGCAGCCACAGTTGATGCACAACAATATTATTTGCACGTGTCGTTTGGCCTACAAGCACACCTACACACACCTACACACACACACACACGCACACCTACACACACACACGCACACCTACACACACACACGCACACCTACACACGCACACCTACACACACACACGCACACCTACACACACACACGCACACCTACACACACACACGCACACCTACACACACACACGCACACCTACACACACACACGCACACCTACACACGCACACGCACACGCACACCTACACACACACACGCACACCTACACACACCTACACACACGCACACCTACACACACGCACACGCACACCTACACACACGCACACCTACACGCACACGCACACACACGCACACGCACAAAACAACCACACTCCACACACTCAATTACGAACACACAAAAAAGGAACAAAGTAGGAAATGAACACAATGTGGAAAAAAAATGTGCTGGACTGGGCAGCGGTCATATTTTGTACCGCTCTGCGGTACATCTAGTTTTTGTACGCATTTGGTATCAATCATTATTATTGCTTTACATACTTATTTTATTAATGTTGTACCAATATTTGAGCTCTCCACAAATAATGGGCTTGAACATTTTAAGAATTAAACAAGGGGAAGTTGTGTTTTTTGGTCATTTGATTAAAATGGTACATGGAGTAAGGCACTTGAAAATCTGTGAAAGTAGCTCAGTGTATGGGCATTTAGTGTACAAAGTAATGTTGTACCATTGAAAAAAATTCATTGGCACTTCACAACTTGACTATGAACAGGGCTATTCCCACAATTATTGTCGTGTTAGCTACCCCACATGCCATTTTAGTCCTATGAACATTTACCAAAAATGGAATCACACCTTGTTTTATCCTTAACATCTCCATGCACATTTGTTGTAGAGACCTCCAATATTGGCTCAACATTAATAAAGTATTGTACAGTATTTGCAGACGAAATGATTGGTGCCATTTGGATATTAAAAAATACTTTACAAGACCATCCAGCATCACTAGTTTTGCACTTTGTTCCATATAAACTAGGCGTGCAGTACAAACCTTTAACGGTTCAGTGAGAACATGTCTGTCTTCCACCCTACAAAGAGCTAGGAATCATACTTTTCAAGATATCAATGCCCAAACACTGCCACCAAGATAAGGCATTTCTGAGAGTGCAAAATGATACAAAAAATCAAGGGTGAAAATATATGAAAACATTGGAATTTAATATACATACTTTACAGGTCTTAGTTTTGTGACCTAAATATTAGGTGGACAAACTTTGAGCAAAATCTGAGATGTTGCAGCAATAATTTCCCTGGATTTTGTTTCTTATATGTGAGTGTTCCGTTTCTGGTGCTGATGCCCTTTTTTTACACACAGCTTCACTGTTAGTTTCAAATGTGAGTTTTGAGACTCATTATCGTCCCCATTTATAAGATTGCACACATTGAACAGTTTGACCTTTGATTGATGTGATTTCTTGTGTCTGGATTTTTTTTCTAAAATCAATGCGCATGTCCTTTGTTTTGGCTACATTTAGTTGAAGGTAGGATGCCTCACACCATTCAACAAAGTTATTGATGACTGGACCATGGCCTGTTTCACTGTTTTGGAGCACTGCTAACAATTACTGAGTCATATGCGTATTTAATTATGATCCTGTTGTAGCGCCGGGAGGTCAGGTCTACGCACCTGAACCAGAAGGTTCAGAGGAAGCTTCTATCCCGAGGCTGTCACCTTACTGAACTCTAACTCTGCATCCCGGTGACAACCAATCAACTAAGCCCCTAGGTTTATAGCACAAGAAAAGCATTGCTTCAATTATGTTCAAGCTTTTTTACATCTGTCTGTCAACACACACTGTATATGTGTACTGTGAACCTTGCTGTTGAGAATAAACCCATGCAAAGACCACGTGAGAGCCCAAGTGTGCAGAGACATTTTTATTAGCATGAGACAACAGAATGTGAAACCAGCAAGATCAGATATTGTAAAACTAGAGATAGATAGATACTTTATTTATGCCCAGGGGCAATTCAAGACTAACAATAACAATACAGGGGAAGTTGCGGAGATGGAAGAAGGCAGTGGGTATAAATGTATTTTTATTAAATTAATGTGCCAATCTTCAGTAATGCTATTGTCAGATAACAGGACGTTTTGGCTGAAGCTGTACTGTATTAATATCACTGTGATTGACCATTATCAAGAGCCTAATGATTTTAGAGCTTTTATTCTTGATTGCTTCATCATCCATACAATATAAGTAATATCTGTCACAGAAATGGGGTTTTATGATGATGCGTGAGACTGCCATAATAGGCAAAATGCAAGACAGGGTGGACATTACAGAATGCTGTCTCTATCGGCATTAGAAATACTTGGTGGGGTCAGAGCGGTCACACATCTGGACGTGGGTGTGGGAGGTCATCCCGGGGTACACCCTCTGGATTGGGTGCAGTGTCCCGATACGGTCGCCCTTCCTTAGCGAACCCCTGTACTTGTCAGGCTTCACGTAGAATAGCTTGAAGCACAGACCTTTGACAGACAGACAAAAATGCAAGTTAATCCGACTATGAGACAAACATACTAAACTACACCTTACTATCAGATCAGTTGTAGGTATACATGTAATCAGATGGACCGTCTGTAAATATGTAGGCCTAAACAATAATTTTACTGGCCAGTTTTCAGGTCAGTGTATTTATTTGATATTTCAAGTAATAAGGGACTAAGATCAACAAACACTATATAACCTCAGTTCATGATATGATTATGTAATGGAATATAAAATATAAAATAAATTGTTATGTAATAATTACAAATTATTCGCTAAATAAATATTTTAGAGGAAATGATTGCTCCTGACCTCCGCCACTTAGATTTACGCCGTCATTGATGAGCTTCTGGAGAGCGGTTGGGCTGCGATATGGAGCAGCTTTGCCATTCAGCTTCACATCGAACGGTGCATACACTGTAGCCCCATCATTGCACTGAATATCAAGGCCCTTGTGTGTCCCATGTGTTCTATACAAAAAAAAAAGAAATGATCATGCATAACAGTGAGATTTTTTTGTATGGTTTCACAATTATTTTTGTCTGCTAGATATCACTTCTCACTTCACAAAATGAATGGTTGTTACATTTATAAGGACATCTCATACTATATTTAATAGTAAAGATGCCTATGCTGGCAAAAATGAAGCAGTCTTCTTTCTCTCTATCTGTCTTTTTGTCTCTCTTTACTTTTACCGTTTTGCACCATAATTTCCACACCCCCATTTTACATCACAGCCTCTCTTTTGGTTTGTTGGGTTTCCACTGCAAAGAGGGCCAAATTTCACCAGCGAACGCTCTGTTGGTCAAACAAAACCACTCAAACATGTGCAAAAACAAGAGCTGTGTGTGTATGTATTTTATGTGTGTGTGTGTGTGTATGTGTGTGTCTGTCTGTGTGTGTCTCTGTGTGTCTCTGTGTGTGTGAGTGAGAGAGAGTGATTATTGTACCATGACTGGGCCCCTCCTGATGTCCAAAGAGCTGGTCAGTGCTGAGCACTAAAGGGAGGAAATGACAGTGAAGAGTAATTAAATTAGACTGCCTTTCATGTAAGAAAAACAAAACAGGATGTTTCTTGTGCTTGATACAGCAATCAGTCTTTATTCCAGTCATGTACAATGGCAAAGCACATGGAACAGTGAAATGTAGCCTACTACAGACTATTTATACTGTATACTCTTAGGCGGGGATCACATTAGCCAGCGGCAAGCGGCAAATGTAAAGCAACGCTCAGACCATAATAAATTTTGTCTTGTTCCTAAGCAACACGAACGGTTTGTCAATTGAATATGCTCGCGTTGCACTTTGAAAGTTGAACCAAGTTCAACGCTCAGCTTGCTCAAAGCTAGCATTACGCCAGCGTTGCCAGAACTTGCCACCGTTCCGCTGCCGAACCAGAACAATAGGAAACCTGCCGCTTGCCGCTGGATAATGTGATCACTGCCTTAATGTAACTGAGCATGGCTGCTGTAATGCGAACAGGCCTGACCACATTTTGTTCTGTATGATAATTAGGTTCCTCTGATCCTTTGTCTGATGGTTCCCCATTTTGATGAAATCTCTGTTTAGCCTACTCCCTAACCACTGGTGTTGCCAGGGTGTGGACCTTCTTTTTTACTATGATGATATTAGCTTCTGGAAGATCGTAGTAAACATATGTTTACTGATCACAGTGGCTACTTTGTCATGCTTCTACAAAAAATAAATTCCTTACATCCATCACAGTTATTAAAAAAAAAAAAAAACAGCCTTCAGCCCAGTAAAAGGCTGACAGCAGTAATTAAGACTAATAAAGGCTGCATCTTGGTTCTATACCTGCTGTTTTGTGTGTGTTAGTGTGTCACGATCTTGCACATTTAAAAACGAAGCATATTCTTAACTGAAAGCAGTGGTATTTACAAAGAGGTGAGGACTTACCAGTGGACACCAGGACAGCCAAAACAATGGCCACCTTCATTCTTCTTACAGTGTTCCTAGTGATCTGCCAAGATTTTGCTGTGTGACTAACGTGTGTGTTTTGATATGAGTGTTTTTATACCATGGGCTGTAGAGAGAAAGAGGGCTCTTACGAAATGTTTCCTCATAATTTCCTCACCTTAAACACACACACACACACACACACACACACACAAAAATGTTGACTTTCTCCCGTTTCACAATGCAGTGTTTACTCAATTTATTGTTACCGTTTTAGTTTTGAAAGTTGTGACTTTTGTACTGTTGTGTTAAGGTAAATTAAGCTTAAAAACCTGCATAGTTCCCCTTTAATAGGCTACAAGTAGACCAGGCCTAAGCCAACAACCTACAATGCATAAACTATCCAGCAATTCAGACAACAATGTGGAAATGGATGAGGGACTGATTACAGTTTTTAGATAGATAGATAGATAGATAGATAGATACTTTATTGATCCCCAAGGGGAAATTCAAGGACATTTTTCACAATTGCTAAAAAAACTAAACTCTATTCTCTGAACCAAATTCTCAGTTCTCAGACATTTCTTGAACTGATCCTCCTTTTGACAAAATCTTAAACTGTTTTCACATATAAAACACATTTTGCAGATCTCATAGACTCTTTTTGCAAAACTCAAAACACCTTTTCATGCAATTAAGCACATTTTGCATTATGATGCACTTGTGATGCATAATGGTAACTACAAGTGGCAAAAGGTAAACACAAATAGAGCACAGATGTCTTACGTTAAACACAACAAAATTGATCACACTTGTTTCAAATGATGTGACACAACCAATATAAGTTATAGTTCAGAGTTCAAAAAACAGATCTTACAGTTTTTCTCAATTGCTAAAACACTAAACCCCATTGGCTGAACAAAGTTCTCATTCCCTGAACTCATGTAGCTAATTGTTCAGTCTGTTGTCAATACCTTAAATCATTTGACATGGTAAAACACAATTTGCAGATCTCACTTACACTTTTCAGCAAAACTCTAAACACATTCTCATTCTCAAAACACATTCTGCACTCTAATGCACATGTCATCCATACTGGTAAACACAAGTGTCAACAATTAAATACAAATAGAGCAGACATGTCATTGATTAAACACAACCACTCAAAATTGAGTACACGCACACATGCACACAATTCAAGAATTTCTCAGAATTATGAACAGGCAAGATGGGGGTGGGGTTGTATAAAATGTATTTTACATGTGAAATATTTTACATGTCTGTTTTTCCAAGTCAAAACACAAAATAGCAATTTCACTGAGACAAAACAAAGTCTCGGGTCGTCTCTCTCTTAAAATTTCGTCTTCATCACATGCAATGTCCTAGTCCAAGGCACCGGGAAAAATATATTCTGGAATGACGTATCCAGACCTGACATGACAATATCCCCACATGTAGACTGTTTTGTTTTTGTCTGTAAAAGGGCTATTTCTTCCTCTTCTCACTCTTCCGGCCCCCTCCATTGTACCCATTGTACATGACCTGTGGCTTATTTATAGTGCTTAGGCTGATTGCAAAGTGAACTAATTATCTAAAACAGTTTTCACATGAGAAAGTGTGCCTGAATGTGCACTGAAAGTGCAGTGAATTGTGCCTACAGTTGTGCAAAGTGTGTGTTACAAAATTGCAAACTGAGTGCAAAGCAGTGTTTGTGCTTTTAGTTTTGCGAACTCAGTGAGTGGTTTTGCTATAAGTATTAATAGTTTTAGAAATTGTGCTATAAGAATCACAGTTGTGTTTAAGCATTCAGAAAAAACTGTAGTACTTGAATAAGAAACCTCCTTGGAAGAGTAGGTTCCTGCTCGAAGTGGTCTTGGTGGCTGGCCAGTAGGTGGCACTCTTCCCTGTAGCCAAAAGCCACCAAACAAATATCAATACCAATGTCCTATTGCAGTGACAGGAACACTGTACTGCAGGAGATGTTTTCCTTTGCATGAATGTTAAATTGAGGTCCTGACTCACCATGGTTGTTAAAGATCCCATGGCACTTATTGCAAAGAGTAGGTGGTTCCCTGATTTGCTTTATTTATGCACACATACATAAGGACACAAACACACACACACACACACACACACACACACATATACACACACATAAAAACACACACACACAAAGACACGTAAACACATACACACTACACATGCACACGCACATACATGCACACACACGACACGCACAAACATGCACACAAACACATAAACACACATACACACACACATGCACCCACACATATAAGCACACCTACAAACACAAACACACGCACACACAAACACAAAACACATACACAAAATGTACACAAACACAAAAACAACCACACTCTCCACACACTCAATTACAAACACACAAAAAAGGAACAAAGTAGGAAATGAACACAATTTGACAAGCGTGACTTATTTTTGTGGAAAAAAAATGTGCTGGACTGGGCAGCGGTCATATTTTGTACCGCTCTGCGGTACATCTAGTTTTTGTACGCATTTGGTATAAATCATTATTTTTTCTTTACATACTTATTTTATTAATGTTGTACCAATATTTGAACTCTCCACAAATAATGGGCTTGAACATTTTAAGAATTAAACAAGGGGAAGTTGTGTTTTTTGGTCATTTGATTAAAATGGTACGTGGGGTAAGGCACTTGAAAATCTATGTGAAAGTAGACAAAGGAGGGTTCTCCGCGCTTCTGTCAAACAATCCAGTGCAACCAGGCCAGGACAGATATTTCAGAGAGAAGGAGAGACGCCGGTGCAGCTCAGATGTCTTAATTTTCAATTTATTTAGTAAAAGGTGCAGAACATACGACTAACGTTTCGATGTACAGTAGTCACATCTTCATCAGAGTCCTTGGAAGGAATGGGGGGTAAAGCCCTGATAAGGATTACCTACAGGTGTGATTGAGCATAAAGGGGGCGTTGGCTACCTGAAGATACACCCACAGCTTCCAAGGAGCTACACTCACAACATTAAGTCATTAAAGGCAAATTGCCCACAAACCAGAGAAGTAATTAAAATGATTGAACAGGCATACATACTGTACATGTATAAACAAGCATACATAGTTCACAATACAATAGGGAAAAACATTTAACATTAACAGTTTAACATTTACAGAAAGCATAATAGATTTAATTCATCATTAAGGCCTAAAGGTTCTAAAGTGCCAAGTGCATGTATCCAATAAGCTTCCCTACACAGGAGCTTTTTGATAATATCACCACCTCTGGGTGGGGCTGTGATTTTCTCTATTCCCCAGAATCTCAAAGATGCCGGAGAACCATGATTGGCCTCCTTGTAATGTTGCGCCATGGCATATGTTAGGTTTTGGGTGTGAATGGCAGTCTTGTGTTCAGATACCCGTATTTTAAGTTGGCGTTTTGTTTGCCCTATATAAGCCAGTCCACAGGGACATTTTAGAAAATAGATTACGTGTGTGGTGTTGCAGTTTATAAATGAAGAAATAAGAAATGTCTTGCCAGTGCGAGGGTGAGAGAAGTACTTTGTGTTGGACAAATTTGAGCATTGTGCACAATTTCCACATTTATAGAAACCTTGTGGTGGGCAGGATAGCCAAGTGGTAGGAAGTGGGGTGGTCATGTCCGAGTGGACCAATCGATCGCAGAAATTACTCAGCTCAATCACACCTGTTGGTAATCCTTATCAGGGCTTTACCCCCCATTCCTTCCAAGGACTCTGATGAAGATGTGACTACATCGAAACGTTAGTCGTATGTTCTGCACCTTTTACTAAATAAATTGAAAATTAAGAAGACATCTGAGCTGCACCGGCGTCTCTCCTTCTCTATGTGAAAGTAGCTCAGTGTATGGGCATTTAGTGTACAAAGTAATGTTGTACCATTGAAAAAAATTGAGCTTGTATTTATCAGACAGATTTCCGTATCCTCGCTTGGGTGTGTGATGTGCATTTAGACCACAACGGGTCCTAGACCTTAGCTTCACAAACAATCAACAAATACAACAACAAATGAATTTGCTAACAAAGACTATTTGTTTTTTTGTCTGCCCTGGAGCATAGGACTTTCCTTCCCAAATGCCTGGCTGAGTTCACTACTCCTGTGTATGTCAGTGCGTGCGCAGTATGTTTTTTGCCCATATACAGTGTCTTAGAAAGTAGCCCTCAAACGGACTCCCTACTCACCCGGAGCGAAGTCAAGTCTTTGGAGCAGAGGCCCTGTTGCAAGGCATCCGGGGTTCTCAGCAACACAGTACAAATACAAATAAAAAATACAAAGAAAGAAATCTGTATCTAAGTCTAATGGCTAAAGGCTCGATCCAAAGAAAAATGAAAAGGAAAAAGAAGAACCAAGAACCCTGAACAAGGGGCCGTTCTCTTTTTATACCCCTCTCGGTCAGGCAGAACATGTCCAAGTTTGGTATTCTGTCTTGCCATGAAATTATTCCTTAAAGGAACCATATGTAAGATTGTGGCCAAAACTGGTACTGCAATCACTTTCAAAATACTGAAGAGCGGTGTATCCCCTCCCCCTCCCCCCTGACTCGAGGTTGCACACGCGGATGGCGAAATACTACTGACTTCATGATTAGTAGATAGGTGGAGGGTGGCGCATCAGGCCAAAACACAACATGACATGACAAAACACAACATCAACAACAGTTGAGGGCTGAGGGCTTCACTTTTTAAATGACAATATCCTGGCTGGACTACTGTTGTCAGTGATATAAGTATTTGAAATTAACATGATTTCTTAATGTCTAGTGACATATCAGGGCCATTTTATGATTAGTTGAAATATTTTTCTTACATACGGTTCCTTTAAGTCTGAGCAAAACACTTTAAGTTTCATAACTTAAAGTTTCATAACCTTAAACTTTCTTTTAAGGTTAAGAAAAACACTCTCTAAATGTAAGCAAAATTATAACAGGTTATTCTAGCAAAAACAATGTATTACATTACATTACATTACATTACATTTAGCAGACACTTCTTGACCAAAGTGACTTACATAAGTCAGCTATATTACAAGGGATCACATTGTCCCCGGAGCAACTTGGGGTTAAGTGCCTTGCTCAAGGGCACAACGATGGAAGCCGGGAATTGAACCGACAACTTTCAGGCTACTGCACGCTAGCCCAGCTCCTTAACCACTGCACACCAATTTATGCTTTTAATTAAGAAAACACACTTCAATTCTAAGCTTCTAAGTTTTTAAACATTATAAGTCTAACTTGTTTCACACTGGTTGTCTATCATTACCTTGCAGCATTTGCACATTTTTATTTGTTTTAGAGCAAGCTGGATTTAAGCAGTTATATGACTAAAAATCTTTTAATAGTAAATTATGATTCTTATTATTATCACATCTTCATATTGTAAAGTCACGCTACACTTCATCATCCATACAATATAAGTAATATCTGTCACAGAAATGGGTGGGTGTGGGAGGTCATCCCGGGGTACACCCTCTGCATTGGGTGCAGCTTTGCCATTCAGCTTCACATCGAACGGTGCATACACTGTAGCCCCATCATTGCACTGAATATCAAGGCCCTTGTGTGGCCCATGTGTTCTATACAAAAAAAGAAATGATCACGCATAACAGTGATATTTTTTTGTATGCTTTCACAATTATTTCTGTCTGCTAGATATCGCTTCACACTTTGCAAAATGAATGGTTGTTTATAAGGACATCTCATACTATATTTAATAGTAAAGATGCCTATGCTGGCAAAAATGAAGCAGTCTTCTTTCTTTCTATCTGTCTTTTTGTCTCTCTTTACTTTTACCGTCTTGCACCATAATTTCCACACCCCCATTTTACATCACAGCCTCTCTTTTGGTTTGT
Organism: Alosa sapidissima; assembly: GCF_018492685.1. Classification (NCBI taxonomy): domain Eukaryota; kingdom Metazoa; phylum Chordata; class Actinopteri; order Clupeiformes; family Clupeidae; genus Alosa; species Alosa sapidissima. Next base: position 15,546,050 of record NC_055976.1, read on the forward strand.
TGGGTTTCCACTGCAAAGGGGGCCAAATTTCACCAGCAAACGCTCTGTTGGTCAAACAAAACCACTCAAACATGTGCAAAAAGAAGAGCTGTGTATGTATTTTATGTGTGTGTGTGTGTGTGTGTGTGTGTGTGTGTGTCTCTGTGTGTGTGTGTGTGTGTGTGTGTGTGTGTGTGTGAATGAGAGAGAGTAAGTATTATACCATGACTGGGCTCCTCCTGATGTCCAAAGAGCTGGTCAGTGCTGAACACTAAAGGGAGTAAATGACAGTGAATTAAATTAGACTGCCTTTCATGTAAGAAAAACAAACAGGATGTTTCTTGTGCTTGATACAGCAATTAGTCTTTATTCCAGTCAAGTGCAATGACAAAGCACATGGAACAGTGAAATGTAGCCTACTCCAGACTATATGTACTATATTTATACCGTATACTCTTGGGCGGAAATCACATTAGCCAGTGGCAAGCGGCAAGCGGCAAATGTAAAGCAACGGTCAGACCATAATAAGTTTTGTCTCGTTCCTAAGCAACACGAACGGTTTGTCAAATGAACCAAGTTCAACGCTCAGCTTGTTCAATGCTAGCGTTACGCCAGCGTTGCCACCGTTCCGCTGCCGAACCATAGAGAACCATAGAAAACCTGCCGCTTGCCGCTGGCTAATGTGATCACCGCCTTAATGTAACTGAGCATGGCTGCTGTAATGCGAACAGGCCTGACCACATTTTGTTCTGTATGATAATTAGGTTCCTCTGATCCTTTGTCTGAGATCGTTCCCCATTTTGCTGAAATCTCTGTTTACTCCCTAACCACTGGTGTTGCCAGGGTGTGGACCTTTTTTTTTTACTATGACGATATTACTGTATCTTCTGGAAGATCGTAGTAAACACATGTTTACTGATCACAGTGGCTACTTTGTCATGCTTCTACAAAAAACAAATCCCTTACATCCATCACAGTTATTTAAAAAAAAAAAAAAACAGCCTCCAGCCCAGTAAAAGGCTGACAGCAGTAATTAAGACTAATAAAGGCTGCATCTTGGTTCTATACATGGTGTTTTGTGTGTGTTAGTGTGTTACGATCTTGCACATTTAAAAAAGAAGCATATTCTTGGTAGGAACTGAAAGCACTGGTATCTGCAAAGAGGTGAGGACTTACCAGTGGACACCAGGACAGCCAAAACAATGGCCACCTTCATTATTCTTACAGTGTTCCTAGTGATCTGCCAAGATTTTGCTGTGCGACTAACGTGTGTGTTTTGATCTGATTGTTTATCTGAGGGTTTTCATACCATGGGCTGTAGAGATAGAGGGCTCTTACGAAATGTTTTCTCATAATTTCCTCACCTTAAACACACACACACACACACAAATGTTGACTTTCTCCCGTTTCACAATGCAGTGTTTGCTCAATTTATTGTTACAGTTTTAGTTTTGAAAGTTGTGACTTTTGTACTGTTGTGTTAAGGTAAATTAAGCTTAAAAACCTGCATAGTTCTCCTTTAATAGGCTACAAGTAGACCAGGCCTAAGCCAACAACCTACAATGCATAAACTATCCAGCAATTCAGACAACAATGTGGAAATGGATGAGGGACTGATTACAGTTTTTCACAATTGCTAAAAAAACTAAACTCTATTAATTCTCAGTTGTCTGAACACATTTCTTAAACTGATCCCCCTTTGAATATTTACGTGTTTTTTCTCTCGTTTGTGCTTATGGCTATTCATGGAAGGGGTGTTGGCATCATGGAGGTATTATACAGTATATAACTGGAGAGAGTGACTAAGTCCCGCCCCCATTAATTTCAATGGCCCATGCTAGGCTAGCTACTTCAGCCAAAAAAGTTTGAAATTGGTCGCAGCCATCTTTACAAAAATGGCGTTTCATGGGTGTTCGTTTCCGGCACCAGGTAGAATTAGCCTATTAGAGTCCACGTTACAGACAGAGACAACGTAAGGTACAACGGTATGTCGTTGATGAAGATTGGACATTCCCTCAAAGGAAAAGAAGTTGTTTGTGAACGCGCCTCACCTCGTTATAAGCGCAAATTGATTTAATTGGTTGGGATAAAATTTTGGGAATGGTGGTAGAAGTTTGCCCTGTCTCTGAAGTCCTAGGTTATTTAATGTGATGTTCATATATGATAATAAACAATGTGAATCAATATTGAGTCACTTTAGGCTACACAAATAATGATCCCTAAATGTTATTTGGACAGGTTGTATGCAATAGGCTCGTGCATGAGCTGTCATCTACCAATCAGCATGTGCAAACTGGTGCCGGATATTACAACCATGTAACGCCATGTTTTCAAAAATGTCGGCGGCCAAATGCCATGCTAAGTGGCTGAAGCTAACCCTTCAAATCCTGCCCCCCTGGTTGGCATCCTCTGAAGGTGGATCACCTAAACCGCCATCAGGGGAATGACATGGAGCTTTTGTTCTGAGAAATTACCAAACGATCCATTAGGGGGATTTAACTTGATGTAGCTGCCTGCAGCGGCCTGTAGCTGACTGCATGACATATGCACAATTCTGGGTTGAAAACGTATCTGAATCTCGGAAATAATCACGCTATGCAGTCAGCTTAAGATGGCTGCAGGCGGCTACATCAAGTCGAATCCCCAATTATTTCACATTTTATAGTTATCGCAGGTAACGTGTTTTGGCACAGGATAACTAAATGGTGCACATGTTCCCACAGTGATCACATTATTGCATGAAGATTTATGGGTAGCCTGTATGTTATTTTATAAACAAATAGAAGGCATCTTTTCTGTGTTCTGTTTATGTAGTCTATGTAGTCTTATGTAGTATAGTTTTTCATTTTTGGAAGAGGAAAATAGTAGTAATAGCTATGGGACAAGTAGTGTTAAAAGGACTTAAAATCATTATGAAGAATAAAAACATAATTCAAAGTGGTATGTTGCTGTGCATTTATAATTTTTTGATATGCAATGCAAAATTTATGTGCAAACAATAAACATTACCTGATTCAAACAGGGACAAAAATGAGGGGTGGAAGACCATTATTTCACAGTTTTCCGAGGAGCTGGCCCTCTCTAATAACTAGGGTTGCTCCCAGCAGAAATAGCAAAAGCATGTTTTGTAAAGGCAAAAATTTAAATGCCTTAATTGAATTTACAGTTGAAGGACATACTATGGTCTTGTCAGAGCCGTCAGAACCCCTTGTTTAACCCATAAAGAGAATACACTTTATTTGAAGCACAAAAGAAATAAACCATTTTAGACAGCGGATTCAGAGAATAACCCCCCTTTCTTTTCTATGCACAGGGTGCAATCCCCCAACCCAAAGACAGAACACTGTACGCGGATAAAGGTGTCACCATCAAGGACTGCTCCAAACTCAAGTAAGTGTGTAATGTGAAATCAAGAAGCTATGATAAAATTAAATATTTTATTTCATTTTGTTACAGCAGAATTATTTCTGAACATTTCAGTGAAAAAAAAACCATAACCAGTGCCATATTTCATACAAGGGAACTGAAAAACAAACATGACATTCTAGTTCTGGGGGCATGGGAATCTAAAAGTCTGTAAATGACTAGAACAGATGGTGATCTTAACTGACAACTACACAACCTTTTCAACCGTCAGTTTCTCCATCTAGGACATCCTCTGTCACGTCGTCCTCTGGTTGGGGTTCTTCCTCCTTTACTGGCTGTTAGACAAACATGCATCAATTTACTTCCAGTTTCAATACTGCAGTTTGTGTGTCTCTGTGTGTGTTTGTGTTTGTCTACAACCCCAAATCAGAAAACTGTGGGATGTTGTGTAAAATACAAATACAAACAGTTATAATTAGTCTCATAAACCCATATTTAGCAGCAAAAAGGACATAGTCAACATATCAAATGTTGAAAATGAAAATTTGGACTATTTCATGGAAAATATGTTCATTTTAAATTTGATGCCAGCAACATGTTTCAAAAAAAGTTGGGACAGGGAATGTTTACCACTGTGCTGCTTCACCACTTCATTTATCAAAATTCTGTAAATGTTTAGGAACTGAGGAGACCAGTTGCTAGAATTTAGAGAATGAAATGTTGTCCCAACAGCCCGATAAGATAGAATTTCAGTTGCTCAACATGGGGTATTCTTAGTCATGCTTTCCATTCCATGATGCACCTAATTTGACAGCTCTGGACTGCAGACAGGCCATTTTAGCACCTGGACTCTTCCTCTATGGTGAAATACTGGTTAAATGTGTGCAGAATTAATTTTGCCATTGTTTTCCTGAAATATTCAAGGTCTTCCCTGGAAAAGACATTTCCTGGGTGGTAGTATATGTTGCTGAAAATCTGTGTACATCATTCAGAATTGATTGTGCTTTGCCAGATGTGTAAGATGCCCATGCTGCAGGCACTAATGCTCCTCCACACCGTCATACATGTTGGGTTTCGAACTGAGCACTAAAACAAGTTGGATTGGTTGGATACTTGGATAGGCCCTCTCTTCTTTAGGCAAATGGCAATGGCGAATTCTCATTGGTCTAACCACACAACCTTTTTCCACATTATCTCAGTCCATTTTAAACAAGCTCTGGCAAACATTGCTATTTTCTGTATCATGTCTCAATACAATTTTGGCATGTTGGCATGGTTTAAAGTTTTTGAATTGAGTATCAAACTGTGCACATAGACAATAGTTATTAGAGGTTTTCCTGAGCCCATTTAATGATTTTCTTTACAGAAACAGGTCTGGTTTTGATGCAGTGCCATCTGAGGTCCAAAAGCACACAGCCATCCAATATTGTTTTTCAGCTCTATCCCTTGTTTCCTCTGGATTCTCTAAATGTTTTAATTATGTCATGTAGATGATGAACTCCCCAAATACTTCACAATTTCATATTAAGAAGCATTAAAATTGGAATTGTTTCATCATTTGTGCACACAGGTTTACACTGAGTGATGAACACCCCTACATTTTTACTTCTAAGAGACCCTGCCTCTCTGGGATGCTCTTTTTCATACCTAATTGTGTTGCCAGATACCCTTATTTAGTTGTGAAACATTTCTCCTTTCATTTTCTTTATCATTGCACAACTTTTCCAGCATTTTGTTGACCCCATCCCAACTTTTTTTGAAACATGTTGCTGGTATCAAATTCAAAATTGATATATATTTTCAATGACATTTTCAATATTTGATATGTCTGTGTCCTTTTTGCAAATAAATATAGAGTTTAATAGATTTGTCTGATTTTGGGGTTGTATGTTCATCATAACACATCTGACAAATGAAATGTGTGTGGTGTGTGTGTGTGTGTGTATGTGTGTGTCTGTGTTCCATCATAACACATCTGACAAAAGCATTTAAGTGTGTGTGTGTGTGTGTGTGTGTGTGTGTCTGCACGTAAGTGTTTGTACTTTCCATTAAGCTGTCACACAGGTTACTCAGGTTATGAGTAATGCAGCTGGTTCCCATTATCATTAATTTCCAGACCAAATGTGGCTACAATGTTCTGATATTTTAAAGGTTGAATGACAGTGGAAAATATTGAGGGTAGACGGGATGGATCCTTTGTCCCCCTCTGGACTGTTTTCAGAACTAGTATCGTCTCTCGGGCATGTTAGGACAAGACAGTTTGGCTGAAACTGGAACTTCCTCCTCTGGTTGCTATGCAACCTGTACTGTAGATGTGTGCTTGCGTATGTGCGTGCGTGTGTGTGCTTGTGTGTGTGTGTGTGTGTGTGTGTGTGTGTGTGTGTGTGTGTGTGTGTATTTGTTTGAACGAGCACACTGAAGAAAGCACGTGCCAAAATGCGACCTCCCTCCTGCTTTACTTGATGTGTTGAACAAGAAGATGTATATCTGTGTAGTGGCTTACACTGTAGTATTTTAATTCTTGTGTGTTTACCATGCTTTTAGAAGGCCTTTCTGACACAGGCTGGATAGTCTCATTCTCATTCTTCTCAGTTCGCCAGGCCCTTCCATAGGCTGCCAACAGCTGCCTGCACAACCAAATAGTTGTGGTTACCAGCGCCAGCAGAGTAACTATGCTGCTGACAATCACCACGGTGGGGATCTCTGTGGATGAAAATGGAAAACATGTGCAGATTTGAATTACTGGAGCATTTAAGACTCCCAGTGACATACAATTAGATGAGGGAGCAGAGCATAAACAACTATCCTCACTACAAGGAACTCTTGAAATGAGCATGGATTAAGCTATTAGGTCCTATATGCTCCTGTTAGGTTCTGTTCCCCAATTATCAGATTGCAATCTGGTTAGTCTTCTAAATGATGTGTGTAGCTGTATGACTCAGGGACACTGTACTGTACTCACAGCCCAGAGGGTCACAGGGTGCCATGAAAAGGGCTTTCCTACCATCATTCTCAACTTTTGTTGAATCAGGAGGGTCCATGGTAATCAGCAGATAGAGAAGAAGCCGCGGAAGAGCACCGTACTGTTACGCACCTATGGCATAAGTTTGGAATGTTTTTCAGAAATCATGAATAAGAAAGGCATCATTCTCAGACCCGTGTGTGGTGACTGGTGAGGTATTCAGATAAGCTTTTCATAATTAACACAGTAAAAATAACTAGAGTAAATAATTTGTCACATCAATGCTGCAAGATGGTACTTCCTGTTAGTTCAGCATTGTAAACATGTACTATTCACAGCATGAGAAAGATAGCATCATTGACACCAGACTCTTCTCAATTGAGAGTGGGTCTGGAAAAGGTTAATTAACTTACGACTTCCAGTAGGGACATAACTAGCAGTGAAATTGGTGCATTAAACTCCAAATTGTTTCAGAAGTATAGCAGTCTTGTAAACAAAGGCTTTAAATGCAATTCCAAAGAATTACACGTCGCGATTGTATTTGCGTACCCGTGTTTAGGGACATTGGAAATGGGCTTCAATGGCCTCTTGGCCAGACGGACCTGCAGAGCAAATCCCAAATATGCCAAAACTTCATGTGGGTGTTACCAGGGTATGTGAAAGAGGCATTTTATAAGCATCTGGTGAAGCAGATGCGCTCAGCTCCCAAAAACATAATGACTTCGGGTGCGAATTCAAAGGAAACCGCACTGCCAAGCTTTTACTCATGCTCATTTTGCCCAATAAAGTAAAATAAGCATGACAAAAAGCTTGGGAGTGTGATTTTTCACATTATTGTCTTAGAGCTGTGGTCTGCAACTTTAACTGCTCTCATGCTGTGAATAGTACATGTTTTCAATGCTGAACTAACAGGAAGTACCATCTTACAGTATTGATGTGCCAGATTATGAGAACAGTTAAAGTTGCAGAGCATGAGAGCAGTTTAATTTTCTTTGAATTTCCCCTAGGGATCAATAAAGTATATCTATCTATCTATCTATCTATCTATCTATCTATCTATCTATCTATCTTTCTTGTGAGCACACTGCTTAGCAGTTCACTTTTGTAATGCATGCTAATATCCACCAGATGTCAGGTTACCCTAATATTAGACTAAGCAAATGTCAAGATAAAGTTTCAAATTTTAAATAAGACACGTAGCTCAACTTAAATAATCAGACATGCGATCAACCTAAATCTTTTTGAACACTCCAGAGAGTTCAACAAATAACGTGATTGGCCAAATCAATTCAATAAGGTAACAACATAAGCTTTGATTGGACATCACTCCGGCCCACTCCGACCAACAGTTGTGAATAGTGTGGTTTGCTTCTTACGTCCAGTGCCAAGTCAAGAATCTAGTCCGGAAGCTGAATCTAGAAAAGCTTTGCTGGAGTGCATATTGTTTTACTGATCAATAAATACATTTATGTGGAGCTGAACCCTAGTGAATCAGCGAATGTTTTAATGGAAGGAAGGAAATATGCCGCAAGAGCGATTTGGCCTCAGCTAATAGCATAAAGTGCCAATTAGTAACGATGATATTAATGACATGCCCCAACATGACATGCTTTGCCCACCACTGTTGCACTAATGAAACATTTCCACCAATCCCACCACAAATACACTCAGCCCCAAACACTAACAGGAATTCAGCAGAAAATGGAACTGGAGTAGGAACAGAGGACTAGATATATGATTAATAATAAAATGGCAGGCCATTAGTTGAAATGACACAGTCTTTGGCTAGAATATTTGATTGTTCATATACTATGTGGTGGGGTTGAAACCGTTTGTTTCCTCCATTGTGGATCAGCTGCTCTCCGCAAAAAAGATATTTAATTTCAAGGGCCGGCTCTAGGCAGGGGCCAGGGTGGGCTAAGCCAAACAGTTGTGCATCTGCCTACGAGACATGACATAACCTGCAAACAGTAAACAGATCAACTATGTTGATACTGTTTTACAGATGCACTCAAAAAGTCACAACTGAACTCAAGCGGAACAAGGTGGTGACAAGTCTCTGACATCGTCAATGCATGCGATGCATGTTGACAGCTTTGCTATGTTGCCCACCCAAAATTTCTACCAGCCCACCCAGACACTAGAACTGTCCCTGATAATTTCTATTAGCAATAAACTAATTGTGGGAAAACAAACTCACCCCATTACCAGAACATATATCCATTTCTATTTTTCCACTTGTACTGAATTTTCTGTGATGTCAAAATACTCAAATACATTTGAAATGAATCACTTACCAAGAAGCGAAGGCGGGAGATATTCCTGGCTTAGGCTTACTCAACTGACATCTAGTCATGCCAGGGGTGTCACTCAACCTTGTTCCCTCCAACCCCACTTGAGACCGCTGTGTCATTGTGTTCCTTATCTCTCAACACATGGAGTTGAAAAGGCGTTGTATTAGTTGCATGCTGACACTTGATTAAACTTTCTCTCTGAGGGTGCTTTTTTTCTGCTCTGGACAGCCAGCAGTGTTTAGTGACTAAACTTTAGTTCATTTCTTCTCATTTGTTTCATCAGCTTTTATGTATTCACTGATCCTGTGATTCAGCTTTGTTCTTGGTTTATTACTGCCCACTTGTATTTTGATTTGTATTTTGAACTGGCTTGTTTCTTGTTGTTTTGTTAAAGTTTTAGTCTAAAGTTTACAGTTAGTATAAAAGTAGCAAGCTTAATAAAAACCTTGCAAACACCATCAACAGCAGTTGGCACTAGTGAAAGCATAATAACATGCTAACTGGTTTGTTTTGAGGATATTTTTGGCAGTGTGATACTGTGAAGTCAAGTCAAGTCAAGTCAAGTTTATTTATATAGCACATTTCATACACAGAGGTCATTCAATGTGCTTTACATAAACAAAACCAAACAATAATAACAAATAAAAGCATAGAAGGGCAGTATAGTCAAAGAATAGTTAAAAGGTAAAGATCATAATAAAAAGAAAACATAAAACACAAGGTAAAATCATTTAAAAATAAAGAATAATTAGTAAGCAAAAACAAAGGCAAAAGTAGTAAAAAAAAGCAATACAAGACAAAGTAGAATAATTATCAAGGCAGATTCAGAATTTGTAACTCGGCACAGTTAGCAGAAAGCATCTGAGAACAGTTTGGTCTTAAGTCTAGATTTAAAACTGGCTACAGTTGGGGCCTTTTTAATGTCATCCGAAAGTTGGTTCCACAGCTGAGCCGCATAGCAGCTAAAAGCTGCTTCACCATGTTTAGTTCTAACTGTAGGTTTTACTAGCAGGTTTTTCACCTGGGACCTGAGAGGACGAGAAGGTGTGTACTGCTGAAGCATGTCTGACAAGTATTTAGGTCCTGCTCCATTTACTGATTTATAAACAAGCAATAGTGCTTTAAAGTCAATTCTGTGACTTACTGGAAGCCAGTGCAAGGACTTAAGAATTGGAGTAATGTGGTCAGTTCTTTTAGTTTTTGTTAGAGTCCTAGCTGCTGCATTTTGTATCACCTGAAGCTGTTTAATAGTCTTTTTAGGAAGGCCTGTGAACAGTCCATTGCAGTAATCAACCCTGCTGGAGATAATTGCATGAATGAGTTTTTCTAAGTCATGTTTTGACATCAGCCCTCTGAGTTTGGCAATATATTTTTTGAGGTGGTAAAAAGCTGATTTAGTTATCGCTTTCATGTGGCTGTTGAAATTTAGATCACTGTCAATTAATACACCAAGATTTTTAACAGTATCCTTTGCCTTCAACCCTTTTGTGTCAAGGAGAGTGGCAACCCTAAGTCTTTCCTCATTTTTACCAAATATAATTACTTCAGTTTTTTCAGCTGAAGAAAATTTTGAGACATCCAGGTGTTGATTTGTTCTATACACTGACACATAGATTCAAGAGGACCATAGTCGTTTGGTGATAGAGCTAAGTAAATTTGTGTGTCATCTGCATAGCTATGATATGAAATCAAATTATTTTGAATGATTTGTCCAAGTGGGAGCATATAGAGGTTGAATAATAGTGGCCCCAAGATCGACCCCTGGGGAACACCACAGGTCAAGGACGTTGGTGTTGAGGTACAGTTTCCGATGGCAACAAAGAAGCTCCTTTCTTGTAGATATGATTTTAGCCAGCTGATAACTATGCCTGTAAATCCAACCCAGTGTTCTAGTCTGTGTAGTAAAATATTGTGATCAACAGTGTCAAATGCTGCACTAAGGTCCAGTAGCACTAGGACTGATGTTTTACCTGAATCTGTGTTGAGGCGTATGTCATTGGAAACTTTAATGAGAGCTGTTTCAGTGCTATGATTTGCCCGAAAACCAGACTGAAAGTAATCAAAATACCCATTTGATGTTAGGAAGGTGGTTAATTGATTAAAGACTACTTTTTCAATAATTTTGCCAATAAAAGGTAGATTGGATATGGGCCTGTAATTGTTTAGCATGGAGGCATCCAGGTTATTCTTCTTGAGAAGTGGCTTTACAACAGCTGTTTTCAGTGACTTAGGAAAAGTGCCAGACAGCAGTGATACATTTACAATTTGAAGGACATCCGCCGCTATGAGGTGAAAAACAGTTTTGAAGAAATTTGTAGGCAGTGTCTAAGACACATGTGGAAGAGCTGAGATTCTGTACCGTTTTTTCAAGTGTTTCGTAGTCTATCAAGCTGAACTCTGACATCAAGTTTAGTTTCCCTCTGTTTGTTGCTGGAAGTTCAGGTTGTTGAATTTGTAATTGAGCAGATATGTTGAGTCTGATTTTGTCAATTTTACCTTTAAAAAAAGATGAAAACTCATTGCATTTATTAGTTGAGAGAAGTTCAGGCGCTAATTGTGAGGGGGGATTTGTTAACAGTTGAAAATAGAATACGAGTGTTATTTGAACTTCTATTGATAATGTTAGAAAAGAAAGACTGTCTTGCTTTGCATATTGAGTTATATGTACGGAGCATCTCTTTATGGATTTCATAGTGGATCTGAAGTTTGTATTTACGCCATTTTCTTTCAGTCTTCCTACACTCTCTTTTTAGAAGTTTAACTGCTGGATTTTGCCTCCATGGTGCTTTCTGTTTGTCCTTAACTTTCTTGAATTGTAATGGAGCAATGTCGTCCATAATGTTTGCCATTTTTGCATTAAAGTGATCAAATAAGTCTTCAAAGTCTGACAGTTGACTTGACTTTAGTGAAAGTGCTTGCTCAAAGAGAGCACTTGTCTGATCATTCATGAAGGCTTTCATTTTTCCAGGGTAATTTTTTAGATTAGATTCAACGAAATGCAGTATTTTGACTCAAATCAGAATTATGTATGGCATAACCTGGTGTGTGACAGAGGTGTGTGTGTGTGTGTGTGTATGTGCCGCTGGCCTTATCTATCCATCTCTCATATGGTGTAGTGTGGAAATTAGCCTGTTAGGATACCCTTTGTTGACTAACTGTATCTGCCTTCTTTTTCCGTTCTTGTTTGTTTTCGGCTCTTGACAATAGTGAACATTAGCTGAACTTCTGTTCCATAGGGGGGCACACGCACACAAAATAGCCTACTGGCGCTGCAAAGGTGAATAGATTTGTACCACTTGCCAAAAAATGTATAGCATTGTTATAAAACCTTTAAAATCTCTAAACAATCACAAGTAGGGCAGTTCATCACAGTCCATCCATTGCAACTGGACTGATGAAAGGTACACTTTACATGCAGTTTGTGGTGCAAATAACTTACATGTCCAAAAGGGCCTTCATGAAATGCGTTGCTAGACCGTTCATACACATTTTAACGGGCCAAGTTGAAGAGCTACTGTCTGTTATTGTTTGTGCAAATAATATGCTGATTCATGTTCCCTTGCATTTTGCAACTATGAGGTCCATGGTTAGTCTGGCTTTCGCCAGACCAAGCTCAATCTTTTAAGAAATCGAAAAGGAATCGCAGATCAGGCTGAGTTCACCCAGCCTAGTCCATGGGCGCCCGATAGAAATAGGCTATTGTTTAATTTTGCGATTGAGATATCCATGCACTGGCGCCCCCCCTGCGACGTGTTCGCCCCCGGTTTCAGAGCTATTCTAAATGCAAAAATGCATAGAGGGAGTTATGACAAAACCGTGACTGTTAACAAACTATAAGCTATATAAGGTAAGCCCTATGCTAGGCCTATTACACAACATAAATTGTCACTAGGCTATGTTGGCGACCCAAATATAAACTCCTTTGGGAACCAATGGCTTACAGTATCAAGCGGACTTAAGCTGCCACCTCTTGGCGAAAAGTTAAAGGTTTTGAATATCAGTAGTAATACATTTCACGCAGCTGTGTGAATCACGGAAAGCGCGAATGAAGTGGACACTTCTAAATGGAACCCAACCCACTGTACAGTACCTCCAGGTCTGTGGCTAAAGCAGCCATAATGAAAGCGTTATCATTGTTTGAATACTTCACACACACGTGTTTTTTAATCGCATAGACTACAACTACCAAGCTGGAATCAACGCACATCGACTCCCCTCTCACACCCTAAACACGCACTTCTAACAAACAAAAAGTGCCTCAGTCTCATGGTATAGCCATAGGCAAAACTGTATCGGACAGGTGTAACATTAATACTAAATCATCCATCGCAAAGAATGATTTTTGTAGCACGTGCAACAAATATGTGTAGGTACAGCCCTGCCCTGGATACATCTCTCAACTTGCGGTCTAAAACATTTGGTTTAAATGGATATGTAGATCATCACGGGTGCGTTAATAAATCTACATTGCGGCGAGTTGACACAAATTATTCACTTTGACGAATTTATTTCAGTCCTAGTTACTTTACTTTGAGCCATGCTCTTCCTTACTTGAATCACCATTGAAAATAGAGGATTGAAGTAGCCTATATGGGTGTTTGGGAATGAACGTTGACTCAGATGCTTTTTGAGACTTTGAGCAGAAATGTCCCAGCCCGGTGTTTAGGATGCATCATAGACAGGTTATCTTTCAGGTAGCCTATATATAATATATATGTTCCATTAGAAAACCATCACGTAGCGAACGTGTTGTGGCTAACTCACTTAGCTCCTGTTAGTAGCCTAGGTTATGGTCAAGCAAATGAGATGATAGTCGAAAGATACAGTTAGTGCTGTTATCAATTTGCTTGGTAGCCTATAACCCCATTTATGGTTTTCTACAAATACATCAATAATCAAATTGGCCTCTATCACTCAACCAATGCTAACGGTAACATTATTTTACCTACGACCCAGGCTATTGATATAATTTAAGATTAACGTAGCCTACCTGCAGTAAAAACCAAGCATGTCCGATAAACATTCTCAGATTTATTTCAGCTTCAAGAAGAAATGGGAATTACATGTCATGCAGAAATCATCCTACCCTTATTAGATGTTCTCTGCGGTAAACTACAGTCTTGTCCTTGTAGGAAGCATAGTCTTTCCAACCCACTTTAGATTAACTTCCAACAAAATTACTCTCACTGCAATGATGTGCCATCTGGTGGACAAACGACTATGTGACGCCAATACTGGAAATGCAGCCAATTTATTACGATGAATATTTGGTTTTCCTTTAATCCTACTGAATTTGTAATTATGTATCGGCCGTTCTAATTGCCGATAATGATGGTATGTGCCTGCCTGTGTGTGTGTGTGCTGTGTATATGTGTGCACCACCATCTACAGGCCAATATGTGTACAGTCACTAAATATACACATAACTTAATTTCTTTAGACCCCCCCATGGATGAAATTCTAGGAAACTTGGCATACCCCCAGAGAATGTCAGGTTAATCATACACATAAAATTTGTTGCAGTTCTGAACATCTTAACTGAATAGAGGGGCGATTAAAGCAGAATGATATTGCATTTTCATTTCTTACCGGGGGGTGCAAATCACAAATTAGTGATTATGGGCTAGGTTGATGTGGGCCCTTGAGACCAACATACCATAAAAATTTCTTCATCCTCGGTGCCACGGTTCAGGTAGTTATTTAGGGACAACTAGGGAAATTTTTCCGTAAAAGTCTAGCGGGGCTACATACCCACAAAATTTTATGTGCCCCGGTGGTTCGGTGTCCCGGGTATCGTTGACCAAAAATTCAGGAAATAGATGACGGGGGAAAAAAAAAACTTAGACAATCCCTATATGATCGCTTCGCTAGCTTTGCTAGCGGCGGTCATAATAAATATGGACATATAAGAGAATACTGTAGACAAAGTAATATATATAAAAAAACTATATCAGTGCAAGAATAGGTTGAAGTAAAAGGGTTACAGCCATTGGTCAAGTATTAAGTATAAAGTATTAAGTATAAGTACGGCCACAATCCAGGCTGTGGGAGGAAAGAGGGGTTATGCATATGTTAGTACACAAACATGGAGAAGGTGGAGAGGCAGACAGACTAGTTTGACTAGTTTGGTTTCCGTTAGATCTTGCAATTTGTACACTCGTTCAGAAAATGTCCTGACCTTGACTGTTTCATGTTGAACGGAATTAGGAAAAACAGCTTTTGAATTTTATGTCGCCAAAAAATGGAATGATTTCTTTGGATTTCTTCTTCCCGGTGTTGTGCAGACTGTTTTTATGTGTAAACTATGATTGTTGGTTTATATTGTTGTTTTATATCGTGTATGTAATCAGGGAGTCATTGGAAAAGAGAGCTTGCTTTCAACTGACCCTCCCTGAATACATTAAGATGAAAAACAACAACAACAAAATATTTGGTTCATTCTGGTCTTTTAATTATGTTAATGCAAACAGTGACATGACAACCTCGTTAAATGCTACTGTTATTTAAAGCCATTCCAGATAATACACACTTTAGGTTGAAGAAGAATTTTAATCCTCTGGAATGGTTTTGACAGAAAGAAGAGGGTTCAGCAAACCTGTACTACTAACAAGCCATCCAAGTTTGTCAAACTGTGGGGTATTTCCACAAATAGATATTAATATGTGCTGAGAAACATGACAGTGTTTTCATTACTTTAAATGAAATGGCGGCATTACACATTATAAAACCAAGGCAAATGAATATTAAATATATCATGTACTATGTCCTTTTTTCAAAGAGTAAAATAATACTTCCACTGTGATCCTCAAGCACACTCCAACTCTGACTAAAACAAGTGTTGTGTTTATGGAATTTAACACTGTTTTCCAGCACAAAAAAGGAATGGCTAGCACTCTAGACTTCTTCACAAAGCATCCAGGACTGTCAGAACAAAACAAAGCAGATTGCAACGTTTTTTGACAGCAATAATGTTAACATTTTACAGAATTTTTTTCTGTGTACTGTATGTTCTGTAAACATGCAAATATAAGCCACCTTATTGACTGTTTTATATGGTCTTTACAATACCAACATGGGCCTTTGATGACAATAGATAGAATCACTCCTGGTTCCCTGTATGAAAGCCGTTAGCATCGGAAATGACAGAAATGCATTTAACACAAACAGATGGAAAATCAGCCACGAATTGTTTCTAGGCAGCCAGTGTCTCCAGTACACGCCATCTGGAGAGTACAGTCTCTGGGGTGCACTGGGGAGGCACTTGCTCTTACCGCAGTATCCCAGCAGCATCACACTGCCCTTCCCACAACCCCATGCCATCAGGCTGCAGCTCCGTGCAGGCAGGGGGCCTCGGGAGTCACTGACACCCGGCCCGAAGTGGACAGCAGGGTCACCTTGGACCGGGAGGAGGAGGACGAGCGCGTATTCAGCTGGCTGGACGTTGGCACCTTCATGAGGTCCGTGCAGAAAAGCACCTGCCGCGCCTTCTCCCGGAAGTCCTCGGACACGTAGTAGAAGATGAAGGGGTCGAGGCAGCTGTTAAAGGTGCTGAGTGCCAGCGTCACCATGTAGGGTATGTAGAGCTTGTCACTCTCCTTCTCCCACAGGTAGGAGTTGTGCGAGAGCAGCAGCACGTTGCTGGGCAACAGGCAGACGAGGAACACGATCAACACCAGCGCAGTGACGCGCACGGCGTGGCCGTAGCGCCGTCCGGCCGTGACCAGCGCGCACAGGATGGACCCGTAGCAGAAGAGCACCACCAGCAGCGGCAGCAGGAAGCAGATGGCAAACAGGCCGGCGAAGTACGGCACAAGGAAGCTGGACTGTATTTCACCGGGCAGAACGTCATGGCACGTGGTGATGTTGGGGTCGTCTAGAACGAAGGTCTGGGGCGTGGTCAGCAGGGGCACCATGGCCACCAACACCACCATCCACGCCGCCATACTCATGTACACGGAGTAGCGGTAGGTGCGCAGTGCCCGCCCGCCGATCGGGTGCACCAGCGCCAGGTAGCGGTCGAAAGCGATCAGCGCCAGGAACAGCACCGAGCCGTACATGTTGCCGTAGAAGAGCGCCATCACCAGGCGGCACAGGGGCTCGCCCAGCTTCCAGTCGTTGCTCTGGAAGTGGTAGGCGATGCGGAAGGGCAGCACGACCAGCAGCAGCAGGTCGCAGATGGTCAGGTTGATGAGCAGGGTGGTGGATGGCTGCTTCTTGGTGCGGAAGAGCAAAACCCACAGGGCCACCAGGTTGGCGGGGAGGCCCACCAGGAAGGCCACGAGGTAGAGGAGGGGAATCAGCACTGTTGTGACTTTGGACTGGAACTGCTCTTTTTGCCCTATGCTCGTTTCACAGTTATTCTGGTTTGTGGTAGGCAAAAGGGCGCGCGCAACTGGTGATAAGAAGAGAAACATAAACAAAGTCAAGTCAGTGCTTATTGACATTTTCACAGAAATGAAATGTATGAAAATTACGTCTCTTGGACCAAAGTGCAACATAGAACATTATAACAAATTGTGTCTCTTGGATCTGTATCTCTTATATGTTATTGAAAATGGCAAATTTGACTATTTCATGGAAAATATATGTTCATTTTGAATTTGATGCCAGTAACATTCTTGTGGGAAATAAAATCCACAAGCAATCCAATCAACCTCCAATTAGCACTCTGAATCACTATCAATAGCACTCTGGTGAACCCGATCCAAGAAGACACTGAAGACTGAAGAGAGCTGCCGTTGACCAAGTTTAATTCACAAGTACTGACAATGGACAAAGTCTGACCAAGTACCACCAAGCAGTAAAGTGAATCAAGGTATCTGCAGATAACCTGTTCCCATGAGAAGGTGCGCACAATCTGAAGTCTGAGCGGCTGTGCTTCGCCTTTTATGCAATGTGCGAGATCTCAAACCCTCCTAGTTTCCATACGTCACTCGCCCAATCCGAAATCAAGGTTTTTCCTCATTACTGGTGATTGACACCTTACTTAGCCAATCAGTGCCATTCCGATCAATCATAATGGTGGATTTCGTTTTGACACTTTTCAATAAAAAATAAGGTGTTCTTGTGTTTCAAGCTAATGCACAGCTAAGTATGGTGTTCTCATGTGTCATCTTAATGCACGGTTTTTCTGACATGATGTATCCTTCAGGTATGCAGGTATGATGTACAGTATGGCTCTTAACTTGACACTGTTTTTCTATGACCGGGTGTCACTCTCGATGTCATACAAAAGTGAAAGATACCTGTATCGCGTGCTACCAATGTTTTGAGGTGTGTGCGAGCAGAGGGATAACTTGGCGAGCAAAACCCACGTGCGGGGGGGTGCATGAACCTTCAAGGGAACAGGACATTCTGTTCTTTTTACTGCAGAGTGGTACTTAGGCCTTTTTACTTTATGTTGGAAATTCACCAACATTTTAATAAAAGTTGGAACAGGGGCATGTTTACCACTGTGCTGCTTCACCCCTTCATTCTGTAAATGTTTAGGAACTGAGGAGACCAGTTGCTAGAGTTCAAATGTTGTTTCATTCCTGCTCTATAGGATTTCAGCTGCTCAATAGTAGGGGTCTTTTTTGGGAATGTCTCTATTTAATAGAGGGTACTACTGGAGGGGTTTTGGGTATTTTAGTCACAAAAATACTTGACCGTCTCTGGTCATCAATAGATTTTTCTATGACCCATCACCAAAAGGATTTTGATTAATGAGTTGTTGTTGACTTTTGCACTGATTGACATGTCACTAAAATGCTAATATTTGACTGAGAGCTACATGAAAAAATATGCACCAAACAAGCCACTTTGAAATGTTCCGTTTTTCATGAATACAAAAGTTGGGTGACCCCCCATAGACTAAAAAAAGTTGGGTGACCCTCCCCTCAACAAAGAATAATAAGACCCTATTTTCCCCGGGGGTCCATTCCATAAACACTGAATGGTTCCTAAATCATGTTTTTTTATTCCATGATGCACCCAATTTGACAGGTCTGGACTGCAGACAAGCCATTTTAGCACCTGGACTCTTTCTCTAAATACTGTTTAAATATATGCAGAATTAATTTGGCAAATATTAATAATAATAATAATTTCCTTAAATATTCAAGGTGTTCCCTGTTCCAGTTTTTAAAACTGTGCAACTCACCGAGTGGTTAGTGGAGTTCGTTGACTATTAAAAGCAAATATATCGGCGCAATGTATGATTCGTATTTGAACCTGAAGCATAGACGGTGGCGCAGTAATATCAACGTGCAATGACAGAAATCAATGGGATTTTACAAAATGCCAAATAAAAGACGACAGAAACTGTATTTCGCTACGCTACTTGTTTTGGAACATCAACGAACACCACTAACCACTCGGTGAGTTGCACAGTTTTGAAAACGAACGTTAAGGGTTGTTTTAGGACATGTTTGAGTAGCCTACTACAGTATGCCCATTGCCAGCCACCCTGAGAAGTGAAAAGGCGATTCAAAATGAGTCAGAAAAGTCGAGACAGGACCAATCGTCAAAATTTCGGTGTCCACCACTCTAGTTCATCCAAAACAAACCAGAAAAGGGCCTTAAAGTGCTAAAAACCGGAATTTTCCTTTAAGCCCAGGAGTCCATGATTTCTAAAAAGAATTGCAAATTTTGATTGGGCTAACCACAGGACGTTTTTCAGATTTACCTTAGTTCATTTTAAATGGGCTCAGGCCTAGATAAGATGGTGGCATTTCTGTAAATACAATGTCTTCTTTTGCAAGGTAAAGTTTACACTAGCATTTGTGAAATGAGTATCAAACTGTAGACTACAGTTTTCCTGAGCCCATACAATGATTTTCTTTACAGAAACAGGTCTGATTTAAATGCAGTGCCATTTGAGGTCCAAAAGACATCCTCGGTTCTGGTTAGTCCTTTGTTCGCAAAAATTTCTCTGGATTCATCTGGAAGATGATGACATCCCAAAATACCTCGCAATTTCATGTTAGGAAGCATTATACTTGTATTGTTTCATCATTTGCCCACACAGGTCAACACATAGTGATGAATACCTCCACAGCTTTACTTCTAGGAGACTCTGCCTCTATGCCATGCTCTTTTTTATACTCAATCAAGGTACCAGTTGTGAAAAATTCCTCTTCTTGTTTTCTTTATCATTGCACAACTTTTCGAGCATTTTGTTGCTCCTGTCCCTTTTTTTGAAACGTGAAACATTTTATATGTCATCTGTGTCCTTTTTGCAGCTATATGTGTTTATGTGATTTGCAGATTTGCATTACACAAGGTCCCAACTTCTTTCTGTGATGGGGGTTGTACAACATAGAACATTACCAGCGCACAGGACATGCAATTTTCACAAAACACAGACAGGCCACAGGCTGAGATGCATGGCACAGGGGATTCAATCAGGGCCGGTATTCACAAAGCATTTTATGTAGTACTCCTAAATCGCACTAAAAGGTTTTAGCTAGGAGTTTGCTCTTAAAACCTATTCAGAAAGCCTCTCAGACCTAGGCTACTCTTAGTGGGCTAAGGAATAATGACAACTAAGATAAGATAACTCCAATTTGGAAACTTTCATAGCATTAAAGGAAATTGTGGGATATAATGGGAATTTACGGGAATTAACTGGGAATTTTGGGTAATTCATACAAACTGTTTCATATACAAACAAACATTTTGTTTCGTAATGAGCAATAGGATTTGTTCGTTCGTATTTTTGCTTAGCTTAGCATACAAAGCTAGCTAGCATGCTAGCTGGAATCCCATTCTATGCTATGGTTTACTAGCATACTAAGCTAGCAACACTGAAACCACTGAACTGCCCAAGATACGCCACTCAACAACAAAATCCAATTGGTTGGAACATTGACTGACAATCACTTTGTCCAGTCAAAATCCCAGAAAATGGTAAAACAAATAAAAATATAGCTGCAAGCAGCAATGAGGGGGCCAAGCAGATAGGCCGGAGTAACCATGGCAACGAAATGCTGTTAGCTCAATGCTGCAATCAGACGTATGGCCATAAGCTGTCAAAGCAAGTTTCACGTCTAGCACGTCAAAAGTTACAAGGCAAAATGCATTTTTGCTAATTGCAGTGACCCTAGAGGTCAAAGGTCACAAAATTTCTTCGGCCTTCACCTGATGGGGTCATGAGTCCATGTACCAAGTTTGGTTTTGATACATGCGACGATTGCTGAGATATGAGCTCACTTCCTGTTTGGCGGCTTCGCCACAAATGTTGATTGGATGTGACGGGCGAACGCTTCTATCAATAAATGAAGTGACAAGGCATGGTCTGAAGATGGTCTGTGCCAATTTTGGTGAAGATCAGATGAAATTTGTGACCTGTGCGAAATTGTTGGTGTTTTTGATCAAATCAAATATGGCGGCAGAATAAATTATATTGATGTGACAAGTTGCCCTCAGTTGACCTAAGGACCTTTCACAGTATTACCAGACACCACTAGTACCATTTAATTCTAAACACAGCAGCAGCTACAGGCCAAAAGGCATGTTTGTGAATTACAGCGCCCCCTAGAGGTCAAAGGTCACCAAATTTCTTGAGGGTCCTCCTGATGGGGTCATGAGTCAATGTACCAAGTTTTGATACATGCAAGGGTTGCTGAGATATGAGCTCACTTCCTGTTTGGCGGCTTCGCCACAAATTTTGATTGGCTTTTACGGGCGAACGGTAATACTTCCGAAGACAAAAAGTGATAACTTTTGTGTGGCTTGGTCTGAAGATGATCTGTGTCAAATTTGGTGGGAATCAGAGAAAGTATGTGACCCCTGATACATTTTAAGTGTTTTTGATGAAATCCAAAATGGCGGAAAATCCATCATGGCGGAAAATGATGGCATAGGGTGCGTTGAACTCGGCTTGGTCAAAGGATTCCAACAATACCTGCCGTTTGAAAATCGGACCAACAAGTCAAAAGTTAAGTGCATGAACGCACGTCCAACTTTGGCCTGTTGGTGGCGCTAGAGGGTTCGAGTTGCCGACATGAAACTTGGTGACATGAATCATGGGACCGTCCCCAATCAGTGTGCCAAATTTCCCAACTTTTTACCATACGGTTCTATGGGCTGCCATAGACTCCCATTGCATATAATAATAACTAGATGTACCGCAGAGCGGTACAAAATATGACCGCCGCCCAGTCCAGCACATTTTTTCCACAAAAAGAAATCACACTGAAAGGCCTATATGATTCTAACTGTCTCACTAAATTGCATTATCCACACTCACTGGTATCTGCTAGACAACAAGTACATGATTAGTTCATAGATTTCACATGTAAAATTCATTTTATACAACTCCACCTCCATCTTGCCTGTTCATAATTCTGAGAAATTCTTGATTGTTTGTGTTATGTTTATGTTATGTGTGTGGGTGTGTGTGGGTGTGAGTGTGTGTGTGTGTGTGTGCGTGCTTGTGTGTGTGCCTGCGTATGTGCCTGTGCATGTGCCTGTGCATGCAAGCGTACATATGTCTACTGTGTGAGTATGTGTCATACGTATGATTACTGTGAATGTATGTGTGTGTGTGTGTGTGTGTGTGTGTGCGTGTGTGTGTGTATCTGTTTGTGCACATGTGTGCACATGAAATGGGTTAACATGACCCCTGGAGGCAAACATACGGAAAAAAATGGCCATCCTAGGCCCTACAGTTCTCAAGATATTCACAGAGAACTGTGTCTGCCCTACCCTCCTTTCGGGGGGTCCAGTCCAGCGGGGGGGGGGGGGGGGCTACAGATCAAAACGAAAAATGACGGTTCCATGCTATCCATGTGGGGTACATGCCCACCAAGTTTTGTGTACCCCGGTCTTTCAGTGTCCCGGGAATCCTTGTTGGTGTACGTCACTAAATGTACACATAAATTATTTTATTGTAAGGCCCCCCATGAACGAAAGTACACAAAACTTGGCATGCATTCGGAGGGTGTCATAATGATCCTACACTTTTAATTTCGTGCAGTTTTGACCTTGTCAGCCAGAGATATTGTGATGCCATTGCCCTTAAGGGGAAAAGTCCAAGAACAGTTAAAAAGGATGGAGGAAATGGGCGTTATTTCTCCCATAGAGGAAGCTACAGAGTGGTGCTCAGGAATGGTGGTAGTACCAAAACCTAATGGAAAAATTAGAATATGTGTTGATCTAACCCGCCTGAATGAAAATGTGTGCAGGGAGCGACATATTCTTCCAGCAGTTGATGAGACACTGGCTAAACTAGCTGGAGCTAGAATTTTTTCCAAACTGGACGCCACTGCTGGTTTTTGGCAGGTGCCTTTGCACAGAGCTTCAGCCCCACTCACCACCTTCATCACTCCCTTTGGTCGTTATTGCTTTAATCGTCTCCCTTTTGGAATATCATCGGCCCCTGAGCACTTTCAGAAGCGATTGACGCAGATGCTGGACGGCCTAGAGGGAACTTTGTGTCATGCAGATGACATTCTGATATTCGGTGCCACACCCAAAGAACATGATGAGAGGGTGCATAAGGTGTTGCAGAGACTGCAGCAGCATGGCCTTACTCTAAATGACAAATGTCAGTTCGCTGTGAAGGAGGTTAAATTTCTCGGACATGTTGTCAGTGGAGAAGGCATACAGGCAGATCCCGAGAAGATTAGAGCGATTAGAGAGATGCCACCACCGAAAGACGTGTCTGACGTAAAACGCTTCATGGGAATGGTCAACTATGTGGGAAAATTCTCACCCAACATTGCAGAACTCACAGGGCCTATCCGAGAACTCCTGAAAGCGGAAAACATGTGGATGTGGGGAGCAGCGCAGCAGAGTGCGTTTGATAAAGTGAAAGACCAGCTCCTTGCCCAGTACAGCCCAGAAAAACCGACGAGAGTGTCAGCAGACGCATCGTCTTACGGGTTAGGAGGGGTCTTGTCTCAGCTTCAAGACTCTGGAGATTGGAGGTCAGTGGCTTTCATATCTCACAGCTTTACTGAGACAGAGCGCAGATATGCACAAATTGAAAAGGAGGCCCTTGCAGTCACTTGGGCCTGCAAAAGATTTCAGACTTACCTCCTGGGTCTGCACTACGTGATGCGAACAGACCACAAACCATTAATCAGTCTCCTCAGCTCAAGGCCGCTTGATGACGTCCCACCTCGTATCATGCAATTCAGGTTACGACTTATGCGTTTTTCCTACACAATCATACATGTACCAGGAAAAAATCTTGTAGCAGCCGATGCTTTATCAAGAGCTCCACTCCAGTCTATGGCAACAGAGGAAGACCTTGTGCTTCAAAACGACGTGAGTGCTCATATCCAGGAGGTCATTCAGCAGCTATCGGCCTCACCTGAGAAATTGCTACAAATAAGGAGAGCACAGGAAGAAGATCCAGTGTGTAAGCAGCTGTCCTCCCTGATCCACACAGGGTGGGAAAGAAACAGTTCTGCACCACAGCTGAAGCCTTTCTGGCAATACAGAAATGACCTGCTGATGGTGGATGGCCTGTTGATGAAGGGAAATAGAATACTGATTCCATTAAGCATGCAAAAGGACATCTTGGACAAACTTCACCAGGGCCACCAAGGCATGGTGAAATGCATGGCCAGGGCCCACGAAGCAGTCTGGTGGCCAGGGCTGACTACACAGATTAAAGAGAAGGTACGTCAGTGTGAAATTTGTGCCAAAGAGAGTCAAAATGCCACAGAACCGCTGATGACCACACCCTTGCCTTCACGCCCTTGGGCGCGGCTAGCAGCTGACTTATTTGAATGGAAGAAGGGTCAGTATTTAGTAGTCATTGATTACTATTCACGTTACATCGAAGTTTCCAATCTTACACGCACTTCAGCAACAGCTGTGATTGAGAAAATAAAAGCCATCTTTAGCCGCCACGGTGTGCCGGATACACTCATCACAGACAACGGACCACAGTTTGCTGCCACAGAGTTCACAGATTTTGCTAAGGATTACAACTTTCAGCACATAACCAGTAGCCCCCGTTACCCGCAAAGCAATGGGGAAGCTGAACGGGCGGTAAAAACTGTCAAAGCCTTGTTGCAGAAGAGTGAGGACCCTCACAAAGCGCTTATGGCATACAGAGCAACTCCTCTAGCCCATGGAGTATCACCAGCGCAGCTCCTGATGGGGCGCAACATTCAAACACCCCTTCCGGTGAGTCCAAACACCCTCAAACCAGCCTGGCCGGATTTAAGAGCATTTGAGTTGAAAGACCAGGAGCTTAAAAGACAACAGGCTGAAGGATACAATAGACGACACAGAGCACGGGAAACACCATCTCTCAAGCCAGGTCAGAAAGTTTGGATACGGAACACGCCACACACAGGAGTCGTCTCTGGCTCAGCAGGGACGCCACGCTCATATGTGATTCAAACCTCCACAGGCAGTCTCAGAAGAAACCGTTCTCATCTGAGAGTGGTGCCATACACCGTCTAGAGGCCAGCCAGACTCGGGACAACACACCAGGGTTGACAGGGAAGTCAAGCCTGTTAAAAGACTGAACTTATAGTTTAGTGTTGTGAGTATATACGGAGCATAATAACCTCCATACCACAACAGAGAGGATCAGGCAGTCTACCCTACCTCTCAGTTAGGTTATGTACTTGTTTTTATGAGTTCAGAAAAAAAAAAAGAAAAAAAAATATATGAGTTGTGATAAGATATGCCATGTGAAATGGAAGTTGATTTAACCAGTTTACATATGCTCATGTTTACAGAGATGTTCAACAGGTCATCTGTTCCCCTGCCTTGATGGTAAAAACAGTATTAGGATTTATTAACATATAATTTGAGTTTTCTATAAAGATCCTGAAAGTATTAGTTAAAAGGGGAAGATGTAGTGAGCAGGTTTTGATATGTAATGAGCGCGCATGCGCGGGTGTTCAGATTGATATAATGCCTCAGAAAAAGAGTCGACAGCACATCTTGGTCTCTGGTCCATTTGTTATAATTTAGTACTATAAAATACAAGACACATATAGGCCTAGAAATGTGCTACCATTTTACTCTAGAACGGCTTATTGTACAGGGGATCAGTGGCGATTCTAGACATTTTTAAAGGGACACCAGGCAACGTTTTCATGTTAATTACTCATCTTCGTAAGTCGATATATGGTTAAATGACTCATTACAGGGCGAATGAAGACTCTCTCGCCCGCCCCTACTGCCTGTAGGAAGAATATCCCGCTTGCAAGTTCAGTGTATCGTACCCGGCGACCGAAGCAGTTTCAGTTTCCATCCTGCATCCACAGCACAGAGGGAGGCTAACGAAACGCTAGAGATTGTTGCAAACGTGTGTATAATGGCAGAGCCGGCGAAGAAGCAGCGAAAACCCTTGACGGAAGATGCAAAGAAAAGGAAAAAACCTTCAGACCGAGCGAGGGGGAGTTTCGTAGAGAAAAAGCATCTAAGCATATAAGTCGGTATACAGTATGGTTAAATGACTCATTATGGGGTGAATGAAGGCTCTCTTGCCCGCCCCTACTGCCTGTAGGAAGAATATCCCACTTGCAAGTTCGGTGTATCCTACCTGCCGACCGAAGCAGGATCAGTTTACAGCACAGAGGCATTAAGTTTACTTAATTAGGGACTGTTCGTTATTTATTTAAGGGGCTACCGGAGGAGTTTTGGAAGCATTAGTCAAAAAAGACGTGCCCCTTCCTCGCCAGCAAGAAATTTTTCTATGACCCTCCAAAGTGATTATGAAAAAACGCATGACCCTCCCCTTCAATTTATTGATGCCTTCTGTAGGCTACTGGGTCAATTTGGGAGCTTGCATGCTACCACTCCTTTCTTAAAATGCCTTGAAAAGGCTGTCGTTTGCACAATTTCATAAATAATCACCGGGACCGAAACATAGCCTACCTGTCAACTTTTTCCGGGTTTATCATGTACTGTATTTTAACTTTTTTCCCCGTCTGAGGAGGAGCTGCATGGCCGTCGCAAGGGGGTGCGAGGCCCTGTGCGAACTTGACAGGAGCGAGGCCCTTTTCACCCTGTTCTTGCATGAAATCATGCGATAGCCTATTGATGGTGCACTTTAATAGGCTAAAGGCTACACCAGCTTGTCTTTAAGAGGGGAAATTTTATAGCCTATAACATTATCTGAGTCACATATTTGGCCATAAGCCGTTTATCATAGTCTATCACGAAACCAAACTACAAAGGCTACCATTGGACAAATAAATTACATTGACTCGCCATATCCTGACTCTTCTTGCTTTTTGCCGCAAACTCAGCAATGAAATCATAGGCCAGCTTGCAGGTAGCCTAGGCCTACGTCTTTTTCATTTAGAAGGGCGGATGGATGCAACCGCGAGGACGGCAATGAGTTGTTAACAGACATGAACCAAGACATATAGCCCAGCAGCAATCTATATAAAATAACACATACTTGAAGTACCATTCATGATATGTTGTCAAATATTGAAGTCGTGGGAAGTTTACTCTTGAACGGTTTTGTTCAGAGCTACATGCAACTGCTTTCGACAAAGGACAGATGTATGTTGCTAGTGACAAAATATTAACTTTCAGTGTTTTACGATGTCTTTGTCATGGGGAAGTGTTTTTCCCATAGACTGTATTCCCCATGCATTTATTCTAGGCTACTGTCAGTGACTGCCGCAAGAGAAGCGGTTCCGTGTTGCGTTCATTTCAGTGACTGACGCAAGAGAATCGGGGTCTGTGTTGTGTTGCGTTGCGTTAATTTATTTTCATTGGGCATGCCCTGCCGTGATGTCCACAGCTCTTCAGTTCCAACAAAGCCAAAATTACTCATTTTGAAACAATGAGTGCAGGCCGGCCGCGCGTTTGTATGGTTATATTGCTTGACGAGGGGGGGGATCCAAGCAGCTTTCAGCCACAAGGCTACTTTGAGAACATTTCCTAATTCACCCGACACTAATATCCAAAATGTTGAAAACTATTTCGCCATAGCCTATAAGCAGTTTAATTAAATGCAATGTTAGTTGTAAACAAACTTGTTGGAACAAATAGTTGTTGATTATAAAGGCAACTTTCTGTTGCAATATTCTGTGTGTTCTGGACAGCAGGTAACTTGTTAAGCCAGTGGTTCACAAACTTTTTCTTTCATTCCCAACTTTGATCAAGGGGGCATTGACTGATGATAGTGGAGATAACGTGTTATCCCGAGGCCTTTGCAAGTCAGCATCTCCAACGGTAGTCTACCCTATTAAAAATATAAGTTTTCGATGTCCCAAACGGAGAGCCATACTTTATTGTTTTAACAATCTCTATGCTACTCACCAAAATGTCGGCATGGGAACATGATAAAGTATCCAACTGTCGTGTGTTAAATTATTGTGATTACGAGCCAGTGGTTTATGCAACATTATGCGTGACTCGGACATCTAACGAAATGCAACAGACTCATATCGTCCTCGCATTCGCAAAATGAGGACATACAGACTGCTCAGATAACAGGTGTACCTCCAGTTATGCACGGTTTTAGTCAAATCATTTAAATGTGCTGGTGAAACAGTTGTGTACTCTATTGTTATTTATCCCCTATTCACCCACGCCGTCAATTCTGTGGTGCAGTGCGTTAAGGACGGCTGATGACAGCTGCCGTTACGCAGCAGTTATCAGTCCCCTGTCCAAGAGTTCGAATCTGGGTTAAGCGTAGTTAGCTTTTGGGAAATGCACCCCTGATGTCTGATGTGTGATCAGTGGAATATGGGAAGGGAAGTGGCAGTGTTTTTTTGCACGTCTGCAGAAGTCAGCCAAATATGAATGTAATTCTGCGGCATAAAGCAGATGTATTTGTTTATTGTACAGAAAAATAAAAATGACATGTCAAGCAGTCAATTGACTACATTGCAGTCAAGAAGTAGGGCAAATTAATTTACGAAACCAAAACGTGGGTCATAGTTGTCTAAGCCTCTATTGCGTAGCCTGGTAAAAACGTTGCCAGATAGTATTAAATCGGCAACAAAATTGTTTTCTGCAGAAGCCTACCCAAGGCTACAGATTAATTCTGAACAGTTATTTCTCTACTGGCTCAATTATCACACAAGACACTGTTTTGATTTGCGTAGTTGCGTTACCCCCAACACTGACAATAATGTAGACAGCAAATTTCGATTTCGATTTTCATTACCACCGTGTAGTCAAGCCTTAAGCCATACCCAAGTGGCCTAAATCGAGGTAATGTTTAATTATGCATGATTTATTTTGTTATTGAATTAGTTGGCTGGGATTACTCTCGGCATTATGTTTAATGGTAGCCTCCTGCTTTTTCAGAAGGGGCGGCAGGCAGAGCGATGTACAGTGGCAGAGCGACGCACAGTGGCTTAAAGTGGTACTAAAGCTTCACGCAGCTTCACGCCTCGTAATGCACGACTGAAGTGGTCATTTGAAAGCAATGCCCACTGTAGCCTGTAGGCCAATAAAGGCAAGCGTGTTTGCCACTTACATTTCTGACGTCTGATACTTCAAACTGCTGCAAGTGCATCAAGAAAGGTCCTGCCTTAGACCATGTAAATGGCCAATCGTAGATTAAGATTTGGGGGTGGCACCTGGAGTGGCCAATCGAATCTCCTGGGCCTGTGCCACCCGAAGCCACCCCTCTGGCTCCGCCCCTGCAGGGGATTGCATTACACCTTTGTGTTCGGTAAGCTCTGCTGTTTATTCTGGTTTACGGTTTGTCATGTAGTTGAACGAAAAGTTTGTGAGATATTCCACCTATATGAATTGAGATGAGCGCAGAGCTGTAGAGTAATATGATTATTTCTTGAAAGTTAATTTTCCCGCGAACCGTTTATCACAGCAAATAGCAACTATAGCACCGTATAAAAGACGAGCAAAAGTTATTTAATTTGATATCTGTGTGATGACTAGGCTAGCCTACTTTGTGAGTAGTTCAACAGAGAAGAATGGGCGGCCACACTTTGCATCCGTCTGCCTTATAGGTCTAAATAGCAACGTGTTCTGTGAAGGTGTCGCGGACCAGATTAAAATAGTCAGCGAATCAACAGAAAACTGCGTTGAGAACGTTGTAGGCAGATATTAGACCTACCTGCTGTTGGTCTAAAGCTATATGCCTTAAACTCGTCTCCTGTTATTTAGAAACGATGCTGTGGTCTAGTCTAGTCATCAACAAAAAATGAACGGATTGCAAAAAAAAAAAAGAATGGATTTTGTGCGTGAGAGCGTGAGAGTGGTGCTGAAAGCGTGAGTGTCACGCCAGATGCGTGAGAGTTGGCAACTCTGGTAAGGATCTAAGCTGGACACACCATAATGGTGTGGTCACAAAGACAGGTAGACAGCGGCTCTTCTTTCTGAGACAGTTAGAATCAGCATTTCAGCGTGACTTATTTTTGTGGAAAAAATGTGCTGGGCTGGGCGGCGGTCATATTTTGTACCGCTCTGTGGTACATCTAGTTCCATTTTGTGTAGTCATTCTATATCAGACATAGGTTACAATCCAAATATTCTACAAGAAACCTCAGAAATGCATACTTTTATTGTCAGTATGCATTTTGGGTAACCAAAAGTCCTATGGGGAGTTTCCATAGGGCATTAAAAAACGCATGAGCATTCCTTGGCCAATAATAGTCTAAAGTACTCATTTTTCATTCTATATTGATCTACTTTTGCACACAGCTTTGCAAGACCTGGTCCTAAGGCTCAGTTGTGTTTCTAAAATCATATGAAGTGACCTAGATGGCTGAAATGTGGTCTGTTCTGAGATGCTTTTTATCCGGCAGAAAGACAAAAAAAAATATTCTAGGCTCTGTAACTCTGTGCCAGTGCTTCCTAAGAAACTACAGGATCTTAGCTTTCTAAAGATGTCCAACATTTGATGGTAGTCCAAAAGAACACTCTGCCCTCTGAAGTAGGCAGTGCAATGTTGGGGGGGAAAGCCTAGAAATGGCCCAACAGGTTATGGGAAGATTTAAAAAGAGAGACTGTTGCACTCTAGTAACATTTGTGTGGTCCAGGTACTTTTGCATAAAAAATGGTTGTCATTCACACGACTACTTTTACTTTTATACTTTAAGTAAATTTCCAAGCCTGTACTTTGTTACTTTTACTTGAGTAAAGAAATTAAATCAGTACTTTTACTTTTACCAGAGTATTTTTAACACAAGTATTTGTACTTCTACTTGAGTATCGGGAATTGAGTACTTTTGCCATCTCTGGGTAACACCACTGCCCAGGATCGAAAATCACTACAAAGAGTTGTCAGATCAGCACAGTTCATTACAAAGACTGAGTTACGTACCATCCATCTAGGACCTCTACAGCCAGCGCTGCAGAAGAAAGGCCAAGCGTATAGTTTCTGACCCCAGTCATCCCAGCCACTGTCTTTTCACCCTCCTGCCTTCTGGCAGACAATACAAGAGCATAAGGACCCATACCAACAGATACAGGGATAGTTTCTACCCGCAAGTCATCAGGATACTGAACCGTTCTTAGAAATCCCGACAAAATGGCACGTTTTTTTTTTTTATTTTGTTTTACCTTCTTCCTCCTTCTCTCTCCATCCTATTTTTTATAGTATTTTTTTTAATTAAGTGTGCTTGCAAAGCAGCACACTTATTGTTCTTCTTAAGTTTTATTAAGTGTGCTTGCTGCAAAGCAGCACACTTATTGTTCTTCTTAAGTTTTATTTTTCCCGTCTCCCTAATTTTTTGTCAGCTCTAGTGCCTAGGCCCTTTGAGACAGAGACACCGTTCCAATGTTAAAACGTCCGGTCAGTACCGGTGTAAGTTGGTCGCGAAGATGACGTCAGGTGGGCGTGTTGTTCGTCCGCCATATTGGATTGAACAGAAAGTGAAACTAAATTTTCACAGGTCACAAATTTGGTCCGAACGCCACGAAACTTGACGTACATTATCCTTGGACCAAGCCTCACAAAAGTTACCAGAAGGATTTTTGATTTTCGAAAGTGTTTGCCCGTCACAGCCAAACGAAATCGGCGGCGAAGCTCCGAAACAGGAAGTCGTCCATATCTCAGGAACACTGTCACATATCGATACCAAATTTTGTATTTGAACTCGGGACTCCAATGTGAGGGTGCTTAAGCTAAAAAAAAAAAGGAAAAAAGGTGCAAATATTATGTAATTTATCATGGGAAATTATTGGAAATGTTATTTCTTGTTTATTCTAAAACACTTTTAATACCTTGAAAAGACTCTCATTTTGTTTATTTGATGTTGCCTAGCAACACAGCGTTCAGAGCAAAGATTCTAGAACAGAGCTTCAGAGAGACACGTTTTGAGGTCGTGGCCAAGTACCTGAAATATCAGTTTCCATGTGTATGTGCTGTAGCCTGGCGAGCCAGACCGTCTAGATTTCTAGGCTATATGTGCTGGATGGTGTGCTTCCTTTATGAAAGTAAGTGTTTTATAGAGTTACAGACATAATGAGTCATGTTGTAGTGGTCCACATAAATGTGCCCCTTCTGTTATTAGAATGCTAAGCGGAGATTTAACATCATTAATTTCTTGTGTGGCTAGAAGCTGGCTAGCTATGTCATAGGGAGGAGATGTTGCTGTAACGTTATGGGATTTATGTTGCTTAGCGTAATGCATGGTCATTTGATATGAGCTGCTTGTACTCGTAACTTCGTCACTCGTAAATTTAGGACTCCTATTTTTTTTTACTAAGAGTAATTCAGGAAGCATTTTAGCCCTAAAAGTAGCACCTGAGTCTGTGACAGCTTAAGCGAGGACTCCTAATAAGACCGATTCACAAACAATGTTTTGTGGTGGCATTTCACAGTCGTGATGTTTTGAAATGCGTCTAACAATCACGAGGGAACAATTTTGCATTGTAGGCATAACTAAGGGATGCAGTAACACCACCAACAACAACCAAAACTAGCCTACTCATTGTTTACATGTACATTAAATGTAACGTTTCATTGTGAATCAAATTAAAAGATTCTCCTCTTTGCAAACGTTGGCATAGGCATATGGTGACAGATTAATTTAATAATGTTGCTGCGTGAATCACGGTAAGTGCGAATGAAGTGGCCACTTCTTAATGGGAGTCACTGTATGGAAGTAGGCTAAGTAAAATAGAGATGTTTAAAATAAGATACAGTTAGGATATGCCCGCTTGACAACGGCAGAGATAACTGGCCTTTGGCCATAGCAACCATCCATTTAGAACGACTAGCCTTCATAGCAACCAAGGATCTTAGCTGTGATTCATGTAGCTACAGGATGCATGCAATGTGATGCAAAGTATAGAAAGGTGATGAAATATACATGAGACAGGTCAAAAAAATATAGTGCAATGTAGACAGTAGTATACAGTTGATTTACAGAAGGTGGTTTAGAGTAATATGAATTAAATATAAATATGTGCAGTGTGTAGGAACTGAAATTTTTCTAGGGATTGTTTCAGAAATTAAGTCTCAGTCAGCCAGGAGTCAAGTCAGAAATCTCAGAGAGCTTTATTCACGAATCCGGAGACCTACGTCGTGTTGCTAACAGACACAGTCTGATGTTACAAACAGGGAAACACTTTTTATACCTCACTGACAGGTCAGACAAGACATGACATCTCCATTAATGGTACGCAAACTTGTTTACGACATAGTTACCCAAGAGTCAACCATATCTATAAGGCTGTATCCCATAACGACCAAGGCCTATGGAATTCAGTCAAGATTGACTCCAAGACAGTAAATAAGGTCTTAGGGCGCCAGCCGTCGAGAAGAGGCCTACCCAGCCTCCTTCGAGGACACACACACACTCAGCCATGGTACACACAGACAGCATTGACACACACGCAGACATCCAGACAGCATGGCATACGCACACACATACAGCAAGGCTGCGCCCATGCGCTCAGCATGGCTGCACATACACACACAGCAGGACTGCACACTCACACACTCAGCATGGCTGCGCAAACACCTTGAACATGGAATTCCACAGTTGTTTAACTCATAAATCTCTCCTTCACTTTCTGCTTACAGCAGCGTCTCTTTCTTCAGCTTTGCACAGACCACACCAAAAAGAGCAAATGGTTGAATATAGCCTGCACTATATGGAAACACCTTTAAGGCCAAAATTTCTTACTACAAGTGTATTAGCAGTTATCTCATACAATAAGTAGAATAATGTATGTAGATGTAGCAGTAACATTATAATAGTAGAAATAATAATATAGATATATGCAGTGTATTAACAGAATATAATAAAACAGAATAAATATGGATATTCAATATGACAAATATATAACAGATATGTACATAACATACAGCTATGTGCAGTGTGGAAACAGTGTCATTGTAGTGCAGGAACAACATTATAAGAGTAGTAAGAATAAGTCTATGTGCAGGATGAATAGTATAAAGATCAGTAGAACAACTATGTATAAATGTAATTACAGTAGGCCTATGTACATTTGTAAATAAATAGAAAACTATGGGTGAGAGGGATAAATTAATTTTATTTAATCGTAAAAGTAAATTGCATTCAATTAAATTGCAATTAAAAATCTTTCCAGTAGGCTTTAATGTCACGCAAAAAGTACAACCAAAGCTGAGCTTGATCAACTAGAACTTGAGTGTAGTTTTTTGCTGGGTTCCAGGCCATGTTGGTCTGAGGGGAAATGAGAAAGCGGACAGTGCTGCTAAGCAAGCCCTCAATGAAGAAGTCACAGAATGTCAAATCCCTGCCCCAGACCTTAAACCTATACTGAACTCTTACATCTCAGATAAGTGGCAATCTGAATGGGATTAATGTACCAACAACAAGCAAGGAATGTGAATTTTGGCACATTTTCATGATCCACTGGGTCGTTATGGGCCACACAAAATACGGTGTTGCTAAAATTACTCCTATTGTGGCTATTAGAGACATGCGTTCATGAGTATCCAGCTACATTCAATGAGTTAAGTAAAATACATTCACACACACAAAAAAAACATCACTAATGTTGTGGACATTCCTTTATTCTGAGATACATCAATAGGCTCTCAAAACAATCCCAAACAAAAGTAAGGTCTTTATAGAGCAAATCCATATAGATTATTTGTCAAATAAACCAGTAAAACAGAATTAGGGGATGGAATATAAAACATTCACACTCATAGCTCATATTTTTAAAATAAATCAGTGAAAAAGTATCCTGACAAACAAGCAGCATTTTAATGCCTTAGTCATATTTCAGAATTTCAAATTTTTTCTCTAGGTTACCTGATAGCCCAGTTTGAGAGGCGCAAGACGCGTGACATTATTTATTTTTGCAGCCAATCACTGCTGTTGTTTTATTTTATTGATTTGATTTTAGTCATAGAAGCTAAATTCAAAGGCAGGCCACAGGTAAAATCCAACGAACTGCATTCACCCCGCAAGGCAATAGTTGAATAGAGCTTTTGAGGTATTGCCACTGCTCCAACACTGAAAGGCACTGTTAGAATGCTTTGATCAAGCCAGGTTCAGCATAGCGTATGTCACTGTCTGCTCACGTTGGTGACCGGACCAGGGCAAGCACACTTTCGCAGTTCCCGCCGGAAATGCAGTCTAGTTTATTCTTGAAGTTGAATGGACACTTGAGCACAAGGAATGTGAATGCCGATGAATGCTTGTTTATAACATGATAATAAACTAGAACTTGAACTTAATTCCTGTATATTCCCATGGAAAGTTTCCAACGGAAAATTCCCGGGATTCTGCAACCCTAGTTAGGAGTCCTCTCAACTCCTCAAAGCTGTCCCAGACGCACCCTTACACACATGGGGCAATTCGCATATTTGAGCTCATGGTCACAAGCTATAAGAGCATGGCCCCCCAATGAACGGAATTCCACGAATTTTGGCATGCATTCAGATGGTGTCATAATAATCATCCTACACTTCAAATTAGAGTTTTGAACCTGTCAGTCAAATATACCTGCAATTACAATGCATCGTTTTTGCCTTTTAATGTTTAGCTAGATGGCGCTACACCTCGACTGGATATGGGATATTTGGGGGCCCTGGGGGGTATTCCATCAACCTCGCTAATGAAGGCAGCACCACTTGGGGCTGAAGCCGTTCCATTAAGTCAAGTTAGCGGCATCTTGGCCTCGTTTATTCAAGCGAGGTTTAGTTCAGCTTCATCTCTGCTCGTGCACGAGGTAGAAAAGTAGACCAAAACAGTAGATTGACGAAAATACGATATATATGTCGTAAAATTAAGACAATACTAGACGATTTATGTTCGATAGACAAGCGCCATCTACAGGATTTTCATCGAAAGTCATCAAATTTAACATCGAGAGAAAAAAATAGATTGCCTACCTACAGAAATTGGAGAATAATGAAAGCATACATTTAAAACAGCATTGCTAATGGTTTGAAATCAGTTGCGAGTTTGATTGGCTTCACTCTTGAACACATAGACTACAGTCTATGCTTGAACAAAACGAGTGAATGAATACATAGTATAAAGTCAAAAACAACTTTGGCATATATTCAAAACTATCTATAGCCTACGTTCTTATATTAAAAGAGTTCACTCCAAATTATTGTCTAGGTGTAGGTGGTCATAAAATAAATGATTATCAACATAATAGCCTATTGTTGTAATAACCCGTCCCCACTAACACAAAACGTTAAGGGAACGTTAGTGTATGGTTCCCTAAAGGTTAGTTCGAACCAAACCAAAAACTAACGGTTAGGGAACGTTCCCTAAGGGTTCTAACGTTCCCTAAACGTTAAGGGAACCAACCAACTAAAACGTTCTCCTGTGGTTGCACAGTACCTTCACACAACATTCCCGTTTGGTTGTCTTTGGTTGTTTTTTGGTTGTTCTGAGTGCGGTTTTGAAATGTTTATTTAAACAAGCTCCATTTCAGTTTTTGAAGTAGCCTAACATACAAAATGTTTGCAGTCACTTGATTTAGATCCACTCAAATGATTGGTCTTATGAAATCTAAGTAAGGTAAACATCATATCAAGATAATATTTATTTTAGGCTAATATCAATTTTACTAAATAAAAAATATATACTTTTGTGCTTTTTAGGTGAATGAACTTTAAACAAGAATCTATCAATAGAACACTTTTCACAACTAAGAAAATTCACTTCTTTCATTTCACATTTCACTTCAGTTCAATCAGACAGGCTCTCCCTTACACGTAGGTCTACCCCCACGCCAGTAGGGGGAAGACAGCGCCTCTGCTTTCAGGTGATCGATTGAAGTCTTGTCCTGACTTCCGTAAACGGGCTCTGTTTAAGTCTTGGAATGGATTACACTCGTCTTGAATTCGATCTCACGAAAGTAAGTAAAATATGTTACAGTTTCATGATGTAGGCCTAGTGGTTGTAATGAAAGGTTTTGAGGTTTAACCTTAAGTCCTTTCACTTGTAGGGCTTTGTTATATTCCGATTCTGCCAAGTTTGTAATTTACCAGAGCACATTGCTCGTCCGTCTTTGTTTGCTGCTGTTCTCAACGTGTTATGTTTTGCAGCATTGTATGTTTTGTGTCATCGTGTTAACCTGCTCGCGTTGATGTTACAAATAATAGCACTAGGCTACCGTTTCTTTTAATTAGTTTTAGTGTACAGTCAGTCCTTTTAGGCAGGTCACTCGGCAGCAGTGGTGTAGTCTAGTAGGCTAGTGGATATACGTATGTAGCTGGATCTAGGCTACTGTGTTGTAGGCTAGTAGTTACAGTAGCTGTAGTGGGTAGGCTATACTGTGATCAACCCCAAATGTATCCTAGTCTATTTTAAGTGGATATACTGAGATGGTGATGTTTTTTAAGTGGGTATAACCTACTGAACAGTCCTGCAAATGTAGGCTACACTAGAGCCATAGAGATTGCTGTAGAGATAATGTACACTGTCGGCGGCCATCTTGTAACACAGTCTTTCGGATAGACGACTCAAGTGAATAGACCTCTGAATTTTGCCTTCAAAAAGCTGAGATCCGGTAGCCTATCTTGCAATTTTTGCTATGGGAAAATAACATGGGGAGAGAATTATTGCACTCTCCTGGGGACTAAGAAGTCTGAAATGCAGACATTTTGCTCAACACTTTTGTCCTCTGCCTTCGAGTGGTAGGCTAACTGTGATCTTCGGTAGGCCTACGTTAAGACAGCAACTTAGATTTTTGCTACCCCAGACCTAACTTGCAATGTAACTTGTCATAGGTAGTTAGGTTAAATTAACACCCTGATCTCCTTATAGGCAAAGATGGCAGTTTTTGGTTCCTTTTTGTAGTCGAACTTCAGAGGTCTGTTGGGAAGCATACAGGAAGGGGCGGAATGTGTGTAGTTGGCTATACACAGCTGCCATACTGGCTTTACAAACTAAGCCCATGCATTTCTATGGATGCTGTGTCTCCCCATTAGAAATTCTCTGGGCTACAAT
This sequence comes from Alosa sapidissima, assembly GCF_018492685.1. Classification (NCBI taxonomy): domain Eukaryota; kingdom Metazoa; phylum Chordata; class Actinopteri; order Clupeiformes; family Clupeidae; genus Alosa; species Alosa sapidissima. Next base: position 15,583,963 of record NC_055976.1, read on the forward strand.
ACAAAAACCAAGTCAAAAGCTAAGCCAAATATCCAGTCAAGAAAATCTGGTTGTGTACAGGTGACTGATTGCTGCAATACTATCAATAATAGTTTTCTCTGTATGGAAATACTGCTTTGTTCTACTACTGGCTCACAAAAACTTTGTTCTCTTAACGTAGATTCATACACCAAAGCTATGGAAAAATGTCAGCGGCTGATGGACACTTCTTGCATTGAGGCGGAAGAAGATGCGAGCGTCCACAAAAGGCAGTGCAGGGTCACGTGATGGTAAGACCTCTTAAATACAGACTACATTATTTACACAATTCAAATATTCTTTTTGCAATCAGTGCAGATTGTATGGTCTTTTATTTCAGATGAATCCGTTCCGCAAGCAAGAAAGCATTCCAGGATGGTGCGTGTGCCTGGAAGCCCTGTCTGTAAGTTAACATTTATACATGTATTTAAGAAACCAGTTGAGTCATATTTCCTACCATGGAACTTCTGACATTCATGTTTATTAACCTGGTGCATATCATGTGGCTGTTCTGATGTATTTGTCTCTTCCTGCCTTTTTTTAGGTCAGCAGATGTCACTGCCTCCACCACCTGCATGTGAGTTTTTCTTTTTAGCGATTGTTTATTGTAACAGCATAGGTTTATCTTTTGCAAATGCCATGTGCAAGAAACCTACCATAAATTAACTGACCAATATTCATATTTACTTTCTTTTTAGATGAGTCAACACCACACAGGCAACCAGCTCATTGCCCAGAGCTGGATGGGTCTATTATAACGCCTGCCACTTCATCTTGGGACCCAGTAAATATTGGGAATCCAAGTAAATACAATTTCATGACAAGGAACTTGAGAGTAACTAACTTTTTTTGTTGTTGTAAACAGCACAAGTGACTCATCACACAGAGGGAGGTGGCTTGGCCATGGAGACGGAAATAAGAGGTAAGAAGACTCACTTAATTTGTTCACATATGCAAGTATATAATGCATTTAACAACTAAAACTAACACCATCCATTTTTCCATAGCAATAAGGACAACCATTACCGCATGGCACAGCGAATGGATGCATTTGAGGAGAAGATGGATGAGCTGCTCATGCTCTTAAGGAGCTCCCAGTCACCTCCCTCTGCTCCAGTCGATGACGTATTGCTGTCGTCCTGCTCAACAGTCACTGAGCTGCAGGAGAGGAGGAACAAAATGCCCTCCCTCCAGGACTTGTACTCTGGGACCTAAGTGGGCAGAGACCATCACCAAAGACTCCACATATCCTGCACACACACTCTTTAACTTCCTCCCCTCTGGCAGGCGCTACAGATCCCTGCACACAAAAACAACCAGACACAAGAACAACTCTTTTCCCACTGCCGTCACTCTCCTGAACTGCAGATAAGTGGGGTCATCCCCACTTTGACCATTCACCTGCACATTACATACTTTATCATTCCAATATGTGTCTTGCACACTACATTTGCACTATTACTTTGCACTCTACATCACACTCCATGTGTACTTATATTGGTATTATGTCTTATTTCTATAGTTGTTTTGTATATTATTGTGTTGGTATCTGCCACAATGTATATTGTTGTCTCTATTGTACAGTATGTCTGTCCATTTGTTGAATGTATAGAGCACCTAACAAAGTCAAATTCCTTGTGTTAGTATATTTGGGTAACATGGAGTCTGATGTTTATATATATTTTTAGACCTTTTTGTATTTTGATTATTTTATATTAAAGTTATAAATCCCATCAATTTTGCCTGTTCATTAATTCCTGCAAATATATAATAATGCATTCCTGCTCATGCAGTTTAAAGTAATAATAAAATTGGTATGCAAATTGCAATGTTAGGGGAAGGTTCCCTAAAGGTTACAACGTTTAGGGAAGGGAACATTCCCTAAATGTTGCAACGTTTAGGGAACGTTATGGGAATGTTCCCTAAAGGTTGCAACGGTTAGGGAACATTAGGGGAAGGTTCTCTAAAGGTTGCAACCTTTAGATAACGTTAGGGGAACGTTCAGGGAACGTTTTATATAACCAATAACTAACGTTCCCGGAACATTCAGCAAACTTTCCATGGGAACCAAAACTTACTCAAAAACTAACCTTCGGGGAACGTTTAGGAACCAAAAACTAACGTTCCCGAAACCAAAAACTATGGTTCCCAGAACGTTTTGGGAACCATAAATTGTTAGCTGGGGTTGCACAAAAGCAGAATTAAGACATCCGGGATAAGTTACTGAGCTGCGCTCAATGAATCCAAAACAAGAGCGTACAGGCTTAATTGGTTGCACAAAGACCAATCCAGGATGAGCAGACACGGATTCATCAAGCCAGGTGAAACCTATCCTGGATAAGTGCGCGCTCACGGCTCCCTGAAATAGACCCCACCGATCACAGATTCACCATGGCAACTAGAGCGGCTTCATTTAGTTCATTGCTTCTTCTGCAGTGTAAACTAGGTAGCGATAGCCTTTTCACAACAGCAACAAACAGCAACACCTCTGTTTAGGAGAATATTGCAACTAGTGTCGCGACCACCACGCGTAAAATGGTTACGGCGCTCCCGTGACGTCACATTGTCGCATGACAGGTCGGGAATGGCGAGTATGTAAAAGTTAATTAATGATCACAAACGTTTAAATAATGACAGTGGGTCTAGTTATATGTGATAACAATGTGTAGTGGCAGTGGAATAACTATTGGTTTCCGTTTGTGGTGACTGCTGACTGAGATAAGGGATGAGATTAAATAGATCCTGGAACTTAGCCTGGTCTGGAGCAGGCTAACTCCACAGAATAAATCGCCATGGTGATTTATACCATAACATATCCTGCTGCCCCCTATCCAGACCGTGCAACCGGATCACCGATAAATTGAGCCCGGATAACCAAGATATCCCGGCTTAATCCCTTATCCTAGTTTTGTGCAATGGGCCCCAGGAGCCAAATCTGGGAGTAAGACAGTTTATTTTAGCCCCGATAAGATAACTACCTGAAAAGTGGTCTGTATAGGTTATTTGACTTTGAGACCCATGAGTAAAGTGTCACCTCAATTGGGTAACATATTACAACGAATGTGTTCTACTGCACACAATTCAAAGATAATTGGTGCTGCCATTTTTCCAGCAGTTCAAACACGGCCACAGTACAAAAAGAAGTGGTAAAGTACTTAAGCAGTAACATTTAACATCTGTTTTTTTTTTCATTGGGGTTATTGGTGCTCAAATACTTATGGCCAGTTGGGCTCTACAAACACTAGGCAAGGGTCATCCTTTACAATTGACGGTTTTTGAGGTCAGGAGATGAGATGAAAGACATGCGCCCTCAGTTCATCACACAATATGATCGGACACAGATGTGTCCCCTGCGCCAGCATCATAACAGAGCCCAGACAAGGCATGCATTCAGACAGAGACTGCCATGTTCTCCGATGCCACAGTCACACACAATAAGTGTTAATTTATGTGGTGTTGTTTTGTGGTGTTGTTTAAACTTGAACCTTGCGCGAGGACAGAGGACAGACAGTATAGCCAAAACAGGAACGTCCATTTCCCTGAGGAGCACATTCCAGTCCTTCAGGCTGGCAAGCGTTACCCCTACCCACTGTTCAGCTGAAATCCAAACAGTTCTTCCCCACTGAATAAGTACAGTACTGTACTGTATGTGTGTGTCTTACACCCATATGGTTATGGTAATGGTTATGTGATTTCAAAGATGCTTTTATGGAATGAATAGCTCTCATCTCAACAGATCTATTTAAAAAGAGAGAGAGTTTTTACATAAGTGTGGTGTGGTGAGGATTCCAATTCTAATTATTTTTAAATACTCATAAATAGCCACAGAGACAACGCCTGACAGAATCTTGAGCACAGCGAAACGGCTTCTGCATGATGTTTGCAATGACCGTAAAAGCATGGAAAAAAAACAAACTTACATGGTGTTGGACACGGGTCTGGTACAGACGGATCAACAAACTGGAGCATGAAGAAGTAGAGCAGAAGGACCAGAGCAGAGTGGCACTGAGCCATCGCTGTTCCCTCTCTCTCACACACACACCGTAGACGCAGGAGGGAAAGACGCGCGAGTACGTCCACTTCTCCTAGAGCCACTGGTTTTAATTCCTGCTCTGAGAGCTCGCTCCTTCTCCTTCTTGACCTTTTCTTGATCTCCCCCCCCCCCCCTTGTAACTCCTGCTCACACAAGTGGGCACTCTGCTCTTCAGAGTTTGGTGTTGAAGCCCGCACAAGTATTTCCTGGGTGTCCAGAATCAGCAGTCTGGTATAAGTGTCTCCTGACTTTCTACTTCCCTCAGAGTATGCACACGTCTGTCACACCCTACACTCTAAAGAGTTATTTTCCCTCTTCCTGGCTCTCTCCCTTATCCAAAGGCGTGCTTCTTTTCCTCTGTGGTTTTCCAGTCTGCTGCTTGCTTTGCTTAACCAATTAAACTTAACAATTGTGGACTATGATCTCCCTCACTCTCATACACACTCAAACTCTCTTTCTCTGTCACTCATTCTCTCCCTTTTTATAACCTAGCTGTGGCTCTGTAATGTGGTGGGTGGTGTGTGTATGAGTGAGGCTGCGTGCGGGTGGGTGCGTCTGTCAGTCCGTGTGGGAGGATACTTCTCACATTTCCTCTCAGACTGTGATGTCACAGCTGGAAAGTATTGAGTAGAGGGTGCAGCCCAAGGAGCAGTGCAGAGAGGTGTGGTCCAGTGGTTCCTCTAAACCAGTGTTTCTTAACTGGTGGGTCGGGACCCAAAAGTGGGTCTCGGAACCGTTCTGGGTGGGTCACGGAGTTTGTTTTAAAAAAAGAAGAAATCGCTCATTTAAAATGCTACCTTATCAGATCTAATATTGGACCTTTATTTTGATAGACGTTAGTCATATGTCAGTCATTGCCAAGGACATAGATAGACAATGTTTATTTGACAGGTCATGTTAGACATCATTTTAGCGGTAGAAAGCCCAGTGTGTGGTGTGCAGTGAATTGTTGGCACATGAGAGCATGAAACCATCAAAACTAAAATGTCACATGGAAACCAAGCACCCCTTTCAAAGACAAGCCTGAGTGGCCTATTTTGGAAGGTGACATCAGGAGTTGAAGACAACACAAATGTAATGCCAAAGATCAGCATGGAAAGGCCTACAGGCACTTTGCGTGTCTTAGCATGTAGCGTAGCGACTTGATGAACATAGGAAATTGTGGGTCCCAAAGCCAGACCAGTTAAGAACCACTGCTCTAAACTACTCTGCATCGACATATACAATTACCTAGTCCAGTGGTTCTCAAATGGGGGTACGTGAGATTTTAACCCTTAGAACCCGATTGACGCAAAGTGCGTCAAAAAACACACCCTTTCTTCTCTGTTACATTGCTCCGCAACTGTTCATCGCAGCGAGATGAAACCTTTCTTGCGTGACAGAGCAGAAGTTGGGCTTTCCAACGAGACAACGCACTTGTCTGTACGCTAAAGTATGAAAATAAAAAAGTCATGAAATTAAATCAAATTGCACCATATTTACAGTCTTTACTTCTCTGCGTTCACCTGCGCACCCATTCATACTCGCGGACCTGTGATCGGATAGATATGCCACGCATGTCAGATGAAAGAGGAGACACGGAGCTATCATTTGATACCAAGTACATCCTTCTGGGTTATAAAACATACGAAATATAAAAAATAATAACTTCATATAGCTCGACTTACCTCACATTGTCTGTTTTTGTGGCAAAGCATGTTTATAATCCAACGCTATTGTGTGTTTCTCCATGGCAAAGAATGTTCATAATCCGGTTTTGAGATCCTACCAAATTCGTGCATGGCATCCAATTTAAGGCTCATATTGCATCCCAATTTGTTTGACAAAGAAACACCTTTTTTGCCTTTACTTTGTTCATGGCAATGCAGTAAAAAGTTGTAGAGAATCACGAGTGCAGACACCATAGGCACACACAGTCTATAACACGTAAACTCGGGTTAAGTCTGGTCAGATCAGTTCGTGTCACAGATATGGAGCGCAAAAAGGTCATTAAATCACTAAATAAAAAATGGCATTTATGTCAAAATATAATCATTTTTATAATATAATTTTTATATTTTAATTCTTTAAAAATCAAAATAAAATCAATGCTAGTACTAATACATGAAATGTTCTGGATACTCTGCTGAAAAAAACAATATATAATATGTGTGTGTGCCACTTACAATGACCAGAATAAATCCTTATGAATAAAGGTAGTAAAAATGCCCTTAAAACAACTTGGGGTTAAAATATACATAGATTTAGGCCGGCTTTACACGACAAAGCTCCCTGGTGAAACCAACAAAATATTTTATCAGATGTGCCTTTCGTTTAGACAGTGACAGCGTTTTTGGAGCATAAAAACGCAAAAAAATGCTGCTTGCTTTGCTTAACCAATTAAACTTAACAATTGTGGACTATGATCTCCCTCACTCTCATACACACTCAAACTCTCTTTCTCTGTCACTCATTCTCTCCCTTTTTATAACCTAGCTGTGGCTCTGTAATGTGGTGGGTGGTGTGTGTATGAGTGAGGCTGCGTGCGGGTGGGTGCGTCTGTCAGTCCGTGTGGGAGGATACTTCTCACATTTCCTCTCAGACTGTGATGTCACAGCTGGAAGGTATTGAGTAGAGGGTGCAGCCCAAGGAGCAGTGCAGAGAGGTGTGGTCCAGTGGTTCCTCTAAACCAGTGTTTCTTAACTGGTGGGTCGGGACCCAAAAGTGGGTCTCGGAGTTTGTTTTAAAAAAGAAGAAATCGCTCATTTAAAATGCTACCTTATCAGATCTAATATTGGACCTTTATTTTGATAGACGTTAGTCATATGTCAGTCATTGCCAAGGACATAGATAGACAATGTTTATTTGACAGGTCATGTTAGACATCATTTTAGCGGTAGAAAGCCCAGTGTGTGGTGTGCAGTGAATTGTTGGCACATGAGAGCATGAAACCATCAAAACTAAAATGTCACATGTAAACCAAGCACCCCTTTCAAAGACAAGCCTGAGTGGCCTATTTTGGAAGGTGACATCAGGAGTTGAAGACAACACAAATGTAATGCCAAAGATCAGCATGGAAAGGCCTACAGGCACTTTGCGTGTCTTAGCATGTAGCGTAGCGACTTGATGAACATAGGAAATTGTGGGTCCCAAAGCCAGACCAGTTAAGAACCACTGCTCTAAACTACTCTGCATCGACATATACAATTACCTAGTCCAGTGGTTCTCAAATGGGGGTACGTGAGATTTTAACCCTTAGAACCCGATTGACGCAAAGTGCGTCAAAAAACACACCCTTTCTTCTCTGTTACATTGCTCCGCAACTGTTCATCGCAGCGAGATGAAACCTTTCTTGCGTGACAGAGCAGAAGTTGGGCTTTCCAACGAGACAACGCACTTGTCTGTACGCTAAAGTATGAAAATAAAAAAGTCATGAAATTAAATCAAATTGCACCATATTTACAGTCTTTACTTCTCTGCGTTCACCTGCGCACCCATTCATACTCGCGGACCTGTGATCGGATAGATATGCCACGCATGTCAGATGAAAGAGGAGACACGGAGCTATCATTTGATACCAAGTACATCCTTCTGGGTTATAAAACATACGAAGTGACAGCAAAATAATAACTTCATATAGCTTGACTTACCTCACGATGTCTGTTTTTGTGGCAAAGCATGTTTATAATCCAATGCTATTGTGTGTTTCTCCATGGCAAAGAATGTTCATAATCCAGTTTTGAGATCAATGTCATTTATTTCTGTAAGGCACACACCACATATGTCTGTAAATTGCTCAGCCCCAGAGAATTCCTCCACCATGGCAATGATATTGTGAGATTCAGGACAGTCTGCCCTACACACACACACATGAAATGCATGTAGAGCTATGAGCTTGCTGTGGTGAGATGCATGTCAAAATATAAACATTTTTATAATATAATTTTTATATTTTAATTCTTTAAAAATCTAAATAAAATCAATGCTAGTACTAATACATGAAATGTTCTGGATACTCTGCTGAAAAAAACAATATATAATATGTGTGTGTGCCACTTACAATGACCAGAATAAATCCTTATGAATAAAGGTAGTAAAAATGCCCTTAAAACATCTTAGGGTTAAAATATACATAGATTTAGGCCGGCTTTACACGACAACGCTCCCTGGTGAAACCGACAAAATATTTTATCAGATGTGCCTTTCGTTTAGACAGTGACAGCGTTTTTGGAGCTTAAAAACACAAAAAAATGAACCCACCCTCCAGAGTGGAAATCTTAAAGACGCTCCACCGTCGCGTTCCCGTCTAAAGGGTTGAAAACGCAAAAGTGTGCTCTGAGCTGCTCACGCTGGCTATCCTTGCATACGCGTTGACGTCATATCCATGTGCAGTACAGGCAAACAACAACAAACATGTCGGATTATTTCCATCAGTCGGACATTCAAGTTGCCTTAGCTGCTTTGATAGCTATTCAGGAGTCTGTCTTTACTTCGCTTCTTCGCCATGTTTTGGTTTTCAACTGTGGGCTATTTCGCGCTACTACGGAGAGAAGTAGAAGGAAGTTTCAACGCATGCGCGCGCTCTTGGTGTTGTTGTATGGCAGTGCTTCACAGTACCACCTAGCCACCTGGCATGCATACTACATCAAATTTCACACACTTTTGCGTCACCGTGTGCATGCAGATTTCCGCCCAAAGACGCTCGTCTAAACGCGAAATAAAAAGTGGAAACGCAACACCACTTTTGCATATTGTGTTCAGATCGTTGTTGTGTAAAGCTAGCCTTAAAAAGTAGAATCCATGCAAAAATACTTTCAAAACAATTATTTAATAAATATTTCAGGAAAATATAAGTTCATAAAATTAATTGTATATTTCAGTAGGCTATTCAATTTCATTATCCTAAAAACCCAGAGTCTCCCCCGGATGGTTCGACCCAACCTGTCACATGCCACCCGCCATCACCTGTCAATCACTGTCAAAACTCAAACGATGGAGTCGTGGTTGAAGTTTATGGATGGAGTCGTGGTTCCAAAGTTTAATAAATTAGACACTGATGTCACAGTGCTCAAAACTAAAACTCAACTAAACTCAACTAAAAATGCTTTGCGCTGGTTAGGGGGTACTTGGCTGAAAAAATATTTCACAGGGGGTACATCACTGAAAAAAGGTTGAGAACCACTGACCTAGTCTATAGAAGTTTATTGACAAATTCTCTGGGTCACCCTATAGAACCGACCTTTGTAAAAGGCAGGGCACACTGAAGCCAAGAGACAGCAATGACTGCCTGTTACCTAATCTGTCTCTTTGACAACATCTCAAGCACTCCTGAGCCACAACTGGCTTCAACTCCTGAGGGGTATTCCATCAACCTCGCTAAAGGCCAAACCTGGCTTATTTCAATAAGTCTCGCTAATTTTAGTGAGAATTCTGTTCCATTAATGAGGTTAACGTGAATCCCAGCTTGGTAACTATGGGAATTTATGCCACAGAACTAACCTGCTCCGTAGCAGGTTAACTTTCAAGCTAAATTAAGCTGTGTTGCAAAAAAAAACAATCAGTCGGAAAACGAGTCCAAAAAGATGGTTCTGTCAACCTGTGCTTTTGTCACCTGTAGCATAGGCCTACAACTTAATATCAACAAAAAATAGAAGTAGGCCTTTTCCGACAGTGTCACCAAGCATGGATTTACACATTCACTTTGTTTATAGCTAATGTGCATGTTAGCTTTCTAAGGTGATCTAGCCAGTTAGTTTGTTAACATTGGTCATTCCTTAACTGTGTTATGAGTAGGCTGGGAATTTTACGGCGGCCACGTCGTTGCCCCGTGCGTTGGCCGTGATGTCCTTTGAAAATCGGAGGTTCACAGGCCACTGTGGCCTTGGTGCCCATTTCTTTTTTATATTTTGCTTTGCATCCGACTAGCGATTTTTATTTAACCTATGGCCTGATTAAGCTTAGCATTCACAACGCAAATTAATTTAGCCTATGTCTTTTACGCAGTGGAGAATGTGACAGCGCACGGCAAGAAAGAAAGTGCGTCCAAATTCACCCATTCTTTGCTGAACTAGCCTATACTCCGATAGCCTACTCTTCACACAGATATTACATGTATCACATCACACGAAAGAGCTTTTTCTCAGCTTTTAAACAATGTTGGCCGCAATTTGTTGTGGTAAACGGTTCGCGAGAAAAGTAACTTTAATTTATCATGTTACATACCCATTCATCAGCAGACAGCAGACCTTACCGAATACAAAGGTGTAAAGCATTTCCCTGTACAGTTATAACCATTCCAGAGTAATCCGGTTTTACATTTGCAGCAATGTCCAAATGTTTGTCTCCAACTTTGGGCTTCAGGTTTCACAGTGTGTTTAAATTGTCCAATACATGATTTCATAACAGGCCAAATACAAAATAAATGTTACAAATATCGCCTAGATATCTGTAAATATTAAAATCAGCTGACTAAGAGTTTGTCAAAGTAGCCTTAATGATCACAAAATGCTAAGCATGCATGTAGGATATTTAAGTTTCTTAAAGCTGAACTGTGCTTTAATTGTTTAATACATGATTTCATAACAGGCCACATAGAAAATAAATGTTAAATATAGCCTAGATATCTGTAAATATTAAAATCAGGGCTATGATTAACAGTTCTATGTAATATGTCATGTTTGCTATTAGATACGGGTTTTAAGGTGAAAAGTAAGGCATTTGTAGGTGAAACTGAGCGGTGGTGGTGGTGGTGGGGGGGTATTCATTTTGCTCTCAATTTCTATTTGCCCCCCCAATCTGAGCAGCCTAGATCCGGGCCTGGGTCCAGGGCAATTCCGCGCAAAACTGTCACATCCATATTTAGTTGGCGTTACGGACGTGACAGTTTTGCGTTGTATTGCCCCCGTATCTTATATAAAGCTCTGTTCTCGCTGTCTAGCTTTCTCCTCTTTGAGCAATCGATGAAAATAACTTACTTATCGTTAACTTATATCCATCTGATTGTTTCTCGTCCTGTCTCCTCTCCTTGCTCGTTTCAGGCTATCAGTCTCTTCCTCATAGTAGGCTACTTTACTCACTGACTCGACTTTATCAGAATTCACAGATTTCACTGGCTGAGTAGCAGAAAGCGAAATGATAGTTCCTGAAGCTCCTGAAGTAAATGTTATCCTAACCAACGAAACGATTTACCACAGCTTTGAAATCTTACGTGAAAATCTAAGGGGGACGTTTATACGAGGACGATTGCGAAGGAAGACGACAAAATATTTTATCATAAATGCCTTTCGTTTACACGGCGACCCCGCCATCGGGGCTTGAAGACGCAAAAATCTGAAGACTCCTTCCAGAGTGTAGAGTTTTGAAGATGACCCGGGTGGCGTCTCCGTCTAAACGGCTAAACCAAAGATCCTTGATTACCTCTCTGGCTAAACTGTCAAATTAGAATGTCTGCGCGTGACGTACCGGGGTTCTATCACACCACCACCCAGCGGTCTGGAATGCATATCCAATCGAATATCACATACTCTTGCGTCTTCATATAAACAAAGATTCCCCCCTAAGAATGCTCGTCTAAACGCGAATAAAAAAATGAAGACGAGACGCCACTTCTGCGTCTTCTCTTTTCATCGTCACCGTATAAATGTAGCCTAAATTAGGCTATTATGGTCCGGATAGGATCACGTTAGGGTCCGGACTCGGACCGCGGTCCGCCATTTGGTGACCCCTGGCCTATAGTCTCTGTGTTCAAGAGTGAAGCCAATCAAACTCCTAATTGATTTCAAACCATTAGCATTGTTGTTTTAAATGTATGCTTTCATTATTCTCCAATTCAGGGCCGGCGCTAGCCATTTGGGTGGGTGCCCCCCCCCCCCCCCCACACACACACCCCAACCAACCAACCACCACCACCAAAGGAATAAAAACCATTCAGAATTTCTTAGTTTTTTTTTTTTTTCTAACCAACAGATGTCGCCCTTGGCCTAGTATGAACCTCTTGGAAATGACCGCATAGAACAACAACTAGTAAATTTATCTAAAGCTGTCTAAAAATCATATCATGTTCAGTTGCAGGGTTTTTCCAAAGTTCACCTTACCAAGAGTTGTTTCCAATCATCATTTCATTACGTTGTGAAAGTGTCACTTGTAGCGTTACTTTTTCACTACACAATTAGATCGTTTGATCATAATAACAAACGCCAAAAAAGCGTCCTGAAATGCAAAGCAAACTAGGCTAATAGGCTAACGTTACCTGACTATATCTCTGATGGCTCAAAGAAATAGCAAACCCAGATTAAGCATAATCACAAATAGCATTGCTAGCTAGCAACCTGAGGAAGGATTGGTAGTCTTATGAACCGATTGCTAACGTTAAAGTAAAGTGTTGAATTGCATTCAATAACCCATAATCCATATCCACAACGTAAAATAACTAGCTAGCCAGCATCAAATCATTTGCAATGTAGGCCTAACACTTGAACATGAACATGGCTAGTAGGAGCTTACGTTACAAAGTGTATTGACGGTAGTAGTATTACCTGGCATAAGCATAGGCATGCATACACGCAAGGTCTACAAAACGTTTTATTTATTTAAAACATTGTCTTAACTGCAAGTGAAGCGCGAGCATCATCCCGCTGTCTCTTCTTTTTCCTTTTTTCCGCCCCCAACTCTTAGTGCCTTTTCAAGGCGATGTCTACTGTCTGCCAAATTTGGGATTGAGGAATAATCGAACAGACCACTGGGAGGTGGGGGAGGGGGGCACCAGAGGGAGACTGGAGAGAGGTCTTCACAGGAGATTCACCTTTTTCTCGACTAATTTGGTCTAAGCCTATATTACTTTTGTATTGCTTTTGCATATTAACATGCTTTAGACATATTTTATTTGTTATTAATACTAGTAGCCTATTGTGGTGATTTTTCACGACCCAGCTTTTTTGGTGCCCCCCCAGGCACTTGGTGCCCTACGCGCAGTGCGTGATGTGCGTGTGAGGAGCGCCGGCACTGCTCCAATTTCTGTAGGCAATCTATTTTTTTCTCTCGATGTTAAATTTGATGACTTTCGATGAAAATCCTGTAGATGGCGCTTACCAAATTGAACAGAAATCGTCTAGTATTGTCTTAATTTTACGACATATATCCTCTTTTTGTCAATCTACTGTTTTGGTCTACTGTTCTACCTCGTACACGAGCAGAGATGCAGCTGACCTAAACCCTATGCCTAAACCTAGGCCAAGATGCTGCTAACTTGAGTTAATGGAACGGCTTTAGCCCCAAGTGAAAGTCTACGCTAGTTCAAGCCAGGCTATTTCTGTTAAAGGAAAATTCCGTTTTTTAGCACTTTAAGGCCCTTTTCTGGTTTGTTTAGGACACCAAAATTTTGACGATTGGTCCTGTCTCGACTTTTCTGACTCGTTTTGAATCGCCTTTGACTTCTCAGGGTGGCTGACAATGGGCATACTGTAGTAGGCTACTTAAACATGTCCTAAAACAACCCTTAACGTTCGTTTTTAAAACTGTGCAACTCACCGAGTGGTTAGTGGTGTTCGTTGATTATTAAAATCAAATATATCGGCGCAATGTATGATTTCCAGCCGTCTTATTTGCTATTGTGGAACTATTTTTTCAGACACCTCACAACCGCGTATAAACTTCTGCTTAATTGTGAGCCTGAAGCATAGACGGTGGCGCAGTAATATCAACGTGCAATGAGTCTTCCAACAGAAATCAATGGGATTTTACAAAATGGCAAATAAAAGATGACAGAAACTGTATTTCGCTACGCTACTTGTTTTGGAACATCAACGAACACCACTAACCACTCGGTGAGTTGCACAGTTTTGAAAACGAACGTTAAGGGTTGTTTTAGGACCTTTTTTTGCACTGAGAGCATAAACTGTCGTAATTAAAACATGACAAAGCCATTTGACTACCTTGTTCATAAACGATGGTGTCAAGACTTCTCATTTTGATGACATTTCATTGACATAAATACTTGCTTTTGAGGAATGGACTATCCATTTTGAGCAAGTGACGTGCTTTTGCAGGTTATCCACTAGGTTTTGCAGTTTGCACTAATTGTTTTGAGAAATGCACTAACTGCTGTGCAAATGTTAATAGTGATGTGAGAAAAGCACATAAGCGACTGAGAAAAACTGTAATATCAATAATAGTGCTTTTCAGTGGTGAATAGCTAGATAGCTAGTGTTACACAGTGTTACCTGCTGACACAGACAGAGTGGACAATACATAATAGCATCTGACTCCCAAGCAGTGAAAGCTGACAGCCTGGCACCTGAAATGGAGCATTAATTGAGTGATGGTCTATCTATGTCAGCAAGCGCCGTCGACTCAGTCTCTCTGCTCTTTGTAGCTGTAAGTGTTTGCCACCATGTTGATCTTGATCATAGCATTTTGAGCAAGGGCGATCTCCACCGACAATGCCATTTGAGATCACGCCCTGTGGCCCGTAATGAGAGCTGGAAGAGATCAGCTTGAAATTTCCGTCAGTTGGAAATTTCCATCATTGAAAACTTGAAGTTATGTGATCAACAATTAAAGGCCCAACCCCAGTTCTCATTTGTATTGCATCAGGCTATTATTGCATTAGTTTGCCATTATGTAGGACTAATTTGTTCACTGTGGTGTCCAACAAGGCACTGTGGAATACATTATCCCATTAGATTACATAATTCTTTTGTCAGCTGGAAGAGGTCATTTTGGCATTTTAGCAAGCTTCTAGCATTGCCATTGAGGTGTACCCAGAGCTTACCCAGAGCCGGGCCAAGCCCTGATGGGTCCCCTAAGCAGAATTTTATTTGGATGGTGAATAGTCGTTACCAATGAAACTAATAGTCTTCATTTCATTGCTTATGTCATTACATACAAAATTGTTGAACTAGTTATCAAATTATGTCACAATGCTGTAGAATTGCAAAGAGCATATACAGTAAAAATGTGAAACGTACATATTCAGTGTCTTGTACTCACTTACTCCCCTACTGTAACTACAGCAATGTGTAACTTTACTGTAGTTTTCAAATGGCTGTACAAGTAGTGTATTAAGGTTTTGCACCTCCGTTCTAATGTTACGTCACCGTTTGTTTACAACTAGAGTTGAGGCACTGCAGAGTGGTAGGCAAGCCTACAACAGTCGGGATGCATAGGCTACACATAGTTACAAATAGCTTCAAAATTGAAATTTTGATTATCAAATATTGACCGGGATGCCGACCACTTGTGTAGGCCCTAACAGTTGGTTTTACAATAAGAAGCAAAAAGGCGACGAACGACCATTTAGCCTACCTATCCTCATGGTTGTGGAGGATGATCGTTCTCTAGATGGCCTAATGATGTAGCCTAGGCTACTGTCTACTAAGATGTAGGCTAAAATAAAACTATCTACAGTCCTCCAAAAATGAATTGCCAGAGATAGGCTATGAAGGGGAAAAGTGCAGCATTTTAAACATGGCAAGAATATTTTTACCGGAACAGTTTGGTCTAATTTGTCTCGTTAAATTCGTGCTTGTGGACATCAATCACCACCTGGAAATTCACAATTTCATTTCGACATAGTCCAGTATTTCTTTCGAAATTGAAAAAAATGTTTTTTCTTTTTTTTTTTAAAAAACGCCGACGAAATTGTGAATTTCCAGAGCGTGTTACTCCACACTCGGCAATCGACTCCTACGGACTTTCCCCTAAAGACGCCAGCTGCAGCAGCAGCAACATTTCCGGAAAGGTACTGGCTTGATGAAATTCATTCTGGACTCTCTATCCGACCACATAAAGACCTCGGGATACTTCGGTTTGGCTTTAGGGACCCTCTACTGATCTTCGCAAATATTGGTATTGGTTGGTCTCTCTCTCTCTTTATCTCTTTTATAGACATCACACACACACACACACAGAAACAAAAAAATATCATATTACAATCTCCCCAAATGTCTCCCCTCCTTTAAATACTAGTACAGCCATAGACTTTCTAATGAGGAGATAGAGCACTCAAAAAATCCTCCATAGAAACACATGGGGTTACTTCGTAAAGACAATATGGTAGTTGTCTACACACATCCCGCACCTTCCATGGCTAAAAGTTAATGTGAATACATTCTGCCAATCAGGTGTTATGATCTCACCGCTGAAGCAAGGTTGGTATCGTGAATTCTAATGGTCTCTCTCACGAATCCTCATTCTCATGGTCTCTCCCAAAATTGTAGTCATAAGAACAAAACACTTGTAGAAAAAAGTACACCTGTTTAGGAAAGGAAGTAGTTGGCTAAACACTGTTGTTGGTCATCTTCTGAGTCTACAGATGGACCTACATGGACTCATTACAATTTGCATACCGTCCAGAGGTGGGTGTGGAGAATAGCTTAACCTGTCTTTAAGACAATGCCATTCCCCAAAGAGTGGATTATTTTCCTGGCTTCTCTATAGTTTCAGTGTTCTTATGGCAGAAAAGTCCCTGAGGGTAATGTTGTGTCATGGTATAGCACCTTTTTCGAAAACGTTCTAATCACATATTTGTGATCGTACTCCCAGGGGCCCAGCTGCATCTGATCACATATTTGGGACCGTACTCCTCAACAGGTTAGTCTACCTGCTTCATAAAACACACTCTCACCTGGACATGGCTGGCAGCATTGTGAGGATCATGTTCTTTAATTTCTCAAGTGCTTTAACACCATACAGCCTATGCTGCTACGGGACAAGCTATGAAGGATGCAGATAGACACCTTGACAACTTCATGGATTACTGATTACCTGACTGACAGACCACAGGTTGTGAGAATGAAAGGGTGTGTGTCAGCAGGTAGTCAGCAACATAGGAGCACCACAAAGGACTGTGCTGTCTCCTTTTCTTTTCACACTGTAGCCTACACCTCAGACTTCCAGTACAACTCTGAGTCATGCCACCTGCAAGTTCTCGCACGATTCTGCAGTTGTGGGGTATTTAAGTGATGGTAAGGAGACGGGGTACAGGCAACTGGTGGACCACTTTGTGACATGGTGCAGAAACAACCACCTTGTCTTGAATGTGGCTAAGACAAGGGAAATCGTGGTGGACTTTAGGAGGGCCAGGCCTGAGCTAAATACCATTTCAATACTGGGTGAGGAAGTAGAAGTTGTTGAGAACTACAAATATTTGGGGGTTCTTATAGACAATAAACTGGATTGGCGGTACAACACTGAGACTGTATACAAGAAGGGTCAGAGCAGACTCTATTTCTTGAGAAAGCTTAGGTCATTTAATGTGTGCAGCAACATGTGTTCTATCAGAGTGTTGCAAGTGCAATTTTCTTTTCTGCCATCTGTTGCGGCAGTAGCATTACAGCCAGGGACACTAAGAAACTGAATAAAATAAGGAAGGCTGGCTTTGTGTTGGGGACAGCTCTAGAGCCCCTGGAGTTGGTGGTGGAGAGAATAATGCTGCACAAACTGTCAAATATATTGAACAACACCTCACATCCACTACACAACTTACTGGTCAAACAAAAAAGTGTTTTCAGTTGGAGGCTATTCCAACTAAGCTGTAAGAAAGACAGATACAGAAAGACTGTTTTACCCACTGCAATAGCACTTTATTATGACTCCCCCTGAGCAGAGAGAGTGAGAGAAATAATATTTTTTTATAATTTATGTATGTATGTATGTAGGCTTGTGTGTGTGAATGCTGTGTTTGTCTGTGCTGCTGGCACACTGTAATTTCCCTTTGGGGATGAATAAAGTATATCTATCTATCTATCTATCTTCATCTTTCACCATTGCTGTCCATCTTGCTCACAAGCATGGAGTAGTACTACACAGCTCCACCACCACACTTCATACAGTCAACTAGTATTCTCAATATTGCCCAAATCTATGCTGGAATTCCGACACTCCCTCATATATCCCTTCCCTACATTGTCAATTAGAAAATTGGTGGGAATATTTGGAAAGTATCAGTTATCAGGTAGTTGCTTTCTAACTGGGGGTCTAAACATAGGCAATATTTAGGTGAAATATTTATCAACTTTACATTTGTATCTCATCTCTTCAAAATATGCAGTATAATCCCTTTTCAGGTGGTGGCCATATTGCATTTGGCAGCCTTCTTGGTCTCAAGGATCACTGGTTGAGCACCCTGGCTAAATCATTTCAGTATGCCCTCAGCTGCATCTGTGCCAAATTTGGTGCTTGTAGATGAATTTGCACGAACAATGGGGTGTAAGGCCCCATACTATAGTCAAAACTGCTTTTTTGGACAGCGGCCATATTGGAATTGGAGGATTAAGGGTCCAGATATACTGGGTCATAAATATAAATTCCATGATAAAATAAATTCCATGATAAATTAAGCTGAAAAAGACATCAAGTTTGTATTTGTAGCTCATGTGGTTCAAAAGTTATAGTCAGAAGCCTTTTCGGGCAGCGGCCATATTGGATTTGGCTGCCATCTTGGCCCCAAGGGTCGCTAGCTCTGGCACCCTAGCTAAATCATTTCAGTATGACCTGAGCTATCTGTGCCAAATTTGGCGCTTTTAGATGAATTTGCGCAAAATTACCTATTTATGTGCTTAAGACCCCCCCCCCCACTAAGTGGTACTTTAGTGTACTTATAGGAAGTACACCTATTTATAATACATTGTTAGTATAATTTCGGGAAGTGTAATTCACTTCATCATTAGTATAATATTACACTTTAAAGAAAGTGTACTATAAAACAAGTGTTTTAATTAGATGGCATATCAGAAGACCTAAAATAAAAAAGATAAAATAAAATATGCTGAAATGCAAACATTTATAATGGTAATTTAACAGGGTTTTGTATTTGTAATAGCCTGCATAATCCGGCTGCGCAACACTAGTGGGCGGGTCTGTTCACCAAAATGTTGTGTGAGGTCTGTAAGGTCACAGGTTTGTCAAAATTACAGATATTAGCTAGGCATGGCAGAGACGTTGGTCCTACAGAGCCAGGAGCCAAGTTATTCATGATCAGGTGAGTCCCAAAATATATTGTTAAATGATTCTGATGTAGCTTACTCTTTATGACATCTTTGAAAATGTGAAGTTTATGACTTGGCAATCTTTCAAGAGTTTGTTTTTATCCTTGCTAGTACAAGCTAGCAATGTCAGATCACATTAGCTAATGTCAACCCAGATCATACCTGTCAACATTTAGCTTTCCAAAAACGGGAGATTTTTTTTCGGGGGGGGGGGGGGTGTCAGTGTTTATACCGGATCTGTATTTGCATATTTAATACGTTTCATACATGTGTTTCAACACTGCATTTCGGTCAGCCTACTTCCAAAACTCCAAAGCTGCTTGCTGTCAGATTTGGTTCCGAGGGAACAAGTTCAGTGTATCAACAACACTCAATAACAGTTTATGTGATGTGTTCAATTAAATTCCAAACAATTTCACAACAGCTAGTTCCGCTTGCTTACGACGAGCCTCAGGCTGTGCAGTTGGCACCCGCTTCCTTATTTGGGTTTTGGGTTGCCAGGTTTTAGCCTATGACAAAACGGTTGAAATTGAAACTTAAGTGATCGTGTATGTGTAGGGTGTATTTCATAAACAATCTGGCAACCTAAATGGATCAATGATTTTAAAATGAAGTTTGATGGCCATGCAAATTACGGGAGTTTTCCGGGAGAAATAACAAAACGGGAGGGTGCTGGGAGATGACCTTGAAGTACGGGAGAAACCCGGGAAAAACGGGAGGGTTGACAGGTATGACCCAGATCCCTAGCCTGGCTAGCGCCACCACTTCTCAATGAGACGTGGTCTGGGAACCAAACGTTAATTTTCTCGTATTTGAAAAAAAATGCCCAGATCCGTTTATTGGGTGCCACGGATGTCTATCAAATGCGTCTGTGCATAGCTCATCATCGTCTTGCTTTCCCCCTTGTTCTGTGATTGGTCCCCTATCTCAGGCGAAAATTTGCTCCATGGTCTCCAGGCTGCCTTAGCAGCGTGAATCAAATCGCGCGCAAGGCAGCATGGGAACACCCAGGCTACCAGATCCCTATCAAGAAGAAAAGAAAACTACATTAGCCTACTTTGTTTTCTATAAATTACTTTGTTTTTTAACAAATTTTATAAATTGACAAGCTCTGGCTAGCACTAACGTTAGGCAAACTATGATGTAAGAAAATGTCTGCCTAATGTTCTTTAACATTATGTGCGGACCAGTGCGGGGAACCTCACACTAGCGAAAGGTGGATGGTGCTATGCTAGTCAGAGTGACACAGTGTAATCATGTTGGCGCCTAATTGCGGAACGCTTATTAACAATAGATAAACATTGCATTTTATTGAGTGGTGACATGCCAACAAAATATAACTGATAAATAAATCTACATGGCAGAGTATGGTCTGCGGAGTTTTGAAAACAAAGGAATCTGAAACGGGGTGGTCGCACTCATATCAGCACCAAGGTGCACACCACTTTAACAAAAGAACCTGGCCAGGTCTATCCATACTAGGATGGCAAACAGATGGTGTGAAGTACCAATTTGACCCATAAAAAGTAAATGTGAAAAAGGTACAGATAATCTGTATTAATGTCATTATTGTCAATGGATTTCAGTGTAAAATATTGTTTTTCTTGTAAAACAAGAAAACAAAAATCTTCTTTCTGTTTTCACAGACAAGAGAGACATATTCTCTAATACCAAGGTCAATGCATTTGACTCTGCTGTCCAGCCTAATTTCTGGGAAATGGCTGGATGACACCTACCATAATAAAACATGTTCAAACCAGCCACCCTCTGCCTCGTACAGTTATTTTGTAGGAAATCACACTCTCTTTAAGGAAGGAAATAAAGTGCCGGGGACGTAAGGGTGTGGATGCGTGCCACGTCCAAGGCTGTCACAGACACAACAAAAGAACATGGAAAGGAGATGGACATTTATTAACCTAAAATACTTTTGTCCTTGATAAATGAAGAGGATGGGTGGAACAAACGGTGTCACCAGAGACTTACTGGAAATACACTTCTACAGTAGCCTTGCTTCAGATGTGTTTTCCTGTATGATCCTCTTTCTGCAACTTATACAGTTTGATGCTCTTACCGCAATTTTAGTGTACAGTTTGTTTTTGTACGGTAAATAATTCCCTTACCGCAACTTTCCAGTAAAATAGTTCAATATTAATTATATTAGAATATTATATTCAATATTAATTATATAATAAATTCCAATTCAATGAAATAATGTTCAATAGTAATACAAATGTTACACACATTAGCTTTTTCAAAAATACTTCTGAACAGATGGAATCGTAACAATATAACAGATTACAGAAAAAATCTTACAGTAAGTCAATTGAACACAATAAAATAGAGAACAGACATACTATATGCCCTCATCATCCCCCAATCACACATTATCTCGATTGTTTTGTTCTTAACAATTATCAAGTATATACAGTAGGCCTACACAATATTCACATTACACAAGTCCTTTCATATTTAAACAGTCCTTCAGGGTACTCATTTTAACAAGCTTTATCACCCATGTGAGTTTCATTAGAGGTTGAAAAACTATTATGAAAAGGTACAAATGCCCAGCTGTGAATAAATAAGTGTTTACAGAACAGAAAATAAATATTATTATTTATAGTACTATTGGAAACTTGCTGCATATTATATTGCAGTTTTTCTCAAACTTTCTCAGACCAAGGACCACTTAACCAATAAAACAAAAACTCACAGACCACCTAGCTAAAAAAAGAGTAGACCTAGTACATTACACAATAGGCCTACTAACTGAACCACTTTGTTATATTACACAATAGGCCTACTCACTGAACCACCTTGCTTATTGTATATTACACAACAGGCCTACTCATTGAACCACCTTAGGTATTGCCTTTGCACCTTGCTTATGGTATGATTTAAACTGGCATAGCTTACGTAGGTAGTTTTGCAGAATTTACATAGAATGTTAGATTTACATACAATTGGTTCAATATTGCAAACAACTCATTATATTTTACCACGTCTGCTCGTGGACCACTTGGCATAGCTTGCAGACCACCAGTGGTCCCCGAACAACACTTTGAGAAACACTGTTTATATTGTGTATTCTACTGAATTATTTGCTATCTCTATCAACAAATGTTCATTAATCTTATTTGTTGTGAGGTCACAGTGAGAGTTTTCCAGCTTTAAAATATGAAAGGGGGGAAATACTTGAGGTAGAGTATCACATAATGTGATATTCCACTTCTACCACTAGAGGTCAGGCTTCACTGAATGATTTTCTGAACACGCCATGGCTAAATGACTATGATTGTTCATCTACAGTTATTACAAGTTATCCCTTTAAACAATAAAATAAGAGTAGAACTTCTCTGTACCATTGTCCTCAGTAGGACATACTCAGTGCTTTTATGTTAGTTTCTATTCTCATTAAACCAGATTCTAAATTCCAGCAGATTGAGAAATCGCTTACAGTAAACCAAATTCTAAATTCCGGCAGATTGAGAAATCGCTTACAGTAAACCAGAATCTAAATTCCAGCAGATTGATAAATCGCTTACAGTAAACCAGATTCTAAATTCCGGCAGATTGAGAAATCGCTTAATTGAGATAAAGTGATGGCAGGGTGGCAATCCAGGCGTTAAAGAGTGACCTCAGAGACAGCCGCACAATTCTCTCTCTTTGTCACACAGCCTCTAAGCTGAGACAACAATTCTGAATGCACCTTGCCATGAAAGTCACCTTTGAGAGAGAAAGGAGTTTGTACGTGTGTGTATGTGTATGTGTGTTTGTGTATGTGTATGTGTGAGTGAGTACCTGTTTGTGTGTGTGTGTGTGTGTGGCATATTAAAGATGTGCTACTAATTGTCAAAATGCCAGAGTGTGATGCATTTACAATCAGTAGAAAACAAACAGTACATTGTCAATGAGAGGTAAACTCCTTGATCCCATTGGCCAGATTTGAGGGATGAGACAAACGTTGAGGGATGAGACAAACGTCAGTCTGGCGGCAAAGGCACTCAACTTTCTCTCACAGACAACCGGGCCAAATTCCTCTCTCACCACTTTAAAGGAATTATCCGGAGTAAAATGCACTTTAGATCAATTTACGGATGATTGGGAGTACATACGTTGAGTTGACATCCAAATCATGTCATTCGGATGTGTTTTGAGAAAGTTCGATGTTACCGATGTTACAGGTACTCACTCACACATACACATACACAAACACACATACACATACACACACGTACAAACTCCTTTCTCTCTCAAAGGTGACTTTCATGGCAAGGTGCATTCAGAATTGTTGTCTCAGCTTAGCCTTAGAGGCTGTGTGACAAAGAGAGAGAATAGTGCGGCTGTCTCTGAGGTCACTCTTTAACAGGATCGCCACCCTGCCATCACTTTATCTCAATTAAGCGATTTCTCAATCTGCTGGAATTTAGAATCTGGTTTACTGTAAGCAATTTATCAATCTGCTGGAATTTAGATTCTGGTTTACTGTAAGCGATTTATCAATCTGCTGGAATTTAGAATTTGGTTTACTGTAAGCGATTTCTCAATCTGCTGGAATTTAGAATCTGGTTTAATGAGAATAGAAACTAACATAAAAGCAATGAGTATGTCCTACTGAGGACAATGGTACAGAGGAGTTCTACTCTTATTTTATTGTTTAAAGGGATAACTTGTAATAACTGTAGATGAACAATCATAGTAATTTAGCCATGGCGTGTTCAGAAAATCACTCAGTGAAGCCTGACCTCTAGTGGTAGAAGAGGAATATCACATTATGTGATACTCTACCTCAAGTATTTCCCCCCTTTCATATTTAAAAAAAAAAAAAAAAAAACATAGTCCAGTATTTCTTTTGAAATTGAAATGAAGTTGTATGGACTAGACTATGTTTTTTTTTTTTTTTTTTTTAAAAACTCCTACGGACTTTCCCCTAAAGAGGGCAGCAAAGATGGCAACATTTCCGGAAAGGTACTGGCTTGATGAAATTCATTCTGGACTCTCTATCCGACCACATAAAGACCTCGGGATACTTCGGTTTGGCTTTAGGGACCCTCTACTTACTACCACGTAAGTGTAATGTTGTTTGGAACTGTAGAAGAGGTATAAAAATAGTAGTATTTTGTAGCGGCGAAATAATATGCCCTTCTCACTTCCACGCTAACGACTTTTGACTAAAAACGGTAACATTGAACTTTCTCAAAACACATCCGAATGACATGATTTGGATGTTAACTCAACGTATGTACTCCCAATCATCCGTAAATTGATCTAAAGTGCATTTTACTCCAGATAATTCCTTTAAGTGAAAATGGGGCCAATTCCATGACCATTAATTCCATGACCTGCTGCTCCAAAGTCAGAGCTGCACAATGTCCACTAATATCACCAGTTCATCTGGATGATGTCCATAGAAAACAAACAGCTTTTTTTGCATGAGTTGGGTAGCCTATGTGTCTGTAGGAATGAGGTGTGTCGGCCTATTATTACTCCTGGATATTAATCAGCACTTAACTGCCACTCTTTTTTATTCACAAGGTGTCAAAAAAAGAGAACTAACAGAAAACTACAAAAATTCTGACAAAAGAGTCGAATCACTAACAGATAGCATGGTTTCACTCCGAGTACAGATAAGAGCACGGTGATGAAGTTGTTTTGAATTGACAAATAGGGGACAGATTTGGAGTAATATATCTTCCTTTACTTGATGCCCATTATAGTGAGGGTAAACACAATTTCAAACACGTCATTGAAAAGGGCCAACTCCCTGCTTAATGGTCTTTTGGGCCCCTCGACTTCAAGGCAGCGCTGCCATACCTAACCCTAAACCTAACCCTATCCCTTGCCTAACCCTAGTGCCTTAGGCAGTGCTGCCTTGAAGCCGATGGTGGGGACCCAAAAGACCATATATGCCAACTCCCTTATGCAAGGCTGATTTCAATTGATTTCAGCCCTTGTTGCCGATTGGTAACATCTTTAAACATGCAAACTTTACTTAACCTCTTCAAAACATACTGAGCATGCATTGTCATTTCTGGGGTTGCCAGTGTCCATGACCATCTGTGAGTAAGCTGCGTCTATTTGTATGGCCACTGAGGCAATAGAGGTCAGTTTAATTGATTTATCTTGTTGATAAGATCAAACAATAAAAGCATTCACACATTGTCTTGAAACTTATGCAGTAATTATAAACTCATAATGTAACAACGGAATGGAATCCATTTATTTCTGTCTTTTGCCTATTTTGTTGTTTCCCAAGGGCCATGTCAGTACTGTGAACAATAGCATTGTTTTTGCATTTTAGCATACAGTTTTTGCTCTGTGAATACTTTTTCTTGATGTAAATTAAAATGACTGTGGAGGTTGTCATAGATTTATGAAAGATGTGCACGAAAGAGAGTCACAGTACACTTCTTTGGCTGATTGTTTATCAGTGAACTGTGTGGTTGGTGGTGCTTAACATTGAATCCACATAAAGTTTTGTTAAATAAAATGTCATCATTATTTTCAAGCTGTCAAGATTTTTTATTGCATACAAGGTAGGTATAAAGGTGAACAATTGGTATTATCCACCTCAGTTTTCTGCTGGTTAGGTCTACTTTAACTATTTAGTAATCAGCCGCAGACTTCAAAGTACATCATTGCATATCAGTGTGTAAGTAAGCTGTTATGCTATTTTGTTAAAGGATTCCTGGATTGCTTTCTCTCCAGTCTTTTCTATTTAAATAATTAATTAATGCACAGACCCATTCCAAACATTCACTCCCATGATATAAACATGTTATCCAAGAGTTCCATGTCTTCCAGAAGGATAGCCTATTAGTGCACTTCAGTTGCCTCTTAAAAGATGCATACGGAAATGATCACTAATACCATGTGCACTGATTAATATTAATTTAGTGTCCACAAACTGAAATACTAGTAGTGGATTCAAACACACAAATAGTTCCTGTGTTTCCACTTTCATTTCTCTATAATAAACTATTGAGATGACATTGTATGACATGCTTTTAGCATAACACATTTCAGTGTAATTTCACCCCCCCCCCCCCCCCCCAGCTGTCAGCAGTGGAACGGAAGCAGACTGACCGACAGCGCACACAGATATTCATTTCTTTCAGCCTGTGGCTGCAGTCAGTGAGTCAACATGCTAACAGTAAACTGATCCCTCCATTTAGAGGGCTAGTGTGGTGTCATCGTGAGTCCAGTTCACCCACCCTCTCAAAGTCTTCCTCTGGCCTAGAAGGCCCTCAGGGCGATGCAATCCTCCTCTCAACCCCCACAGACTATCAGATGATCCCTTAACGTCAGAGATAACTGATAACTTTGGAGATGTAACATACCATGTGTCTCTTAGTTTATGTGTGAAAGTGTGTGTGTGTGTGGTTCAGAGAAAGAGAGAAATCTAATCCAGAGATAAATCCAGCTCTCTCTTTTATTGTGCTTGTCAAGAGTCTGAAGTCCTTCTTTTCACTGCCTGTACATTTATCTGTGTTTGCACTGAGCATCAGAGCAAATCTTCACCAGGAAAATATGTCTGAAACCAACTTCTAAGTAGGAATACATGATTTTTGCACACTGTATGATGCCTATGAAATTCAGTGACGTGGTTTCTTCTGAATACCTGTAACTTACTGACAAGCCTACCAGAAGGCCACAGAGATAGTGTCAACATTTGCTTTAAATTGTATAACGATTTAGATAGGGCCAGAATAGTCTTTATAGACATTACAATCGACTCATCAGGTCTGACGCTCAACCTCAGTATATTTAGTTTTTAATAGACACTACTCCTTTTCAGCGTGCACTTTTGTCTCCCCCCTCTGTGCGCGAGCTTCGCATAGTCCTCGCGCTTGCGCACGCCACCGCGTCGCAGAAGGAATACGACGCGAGCAGATTCGCGAGCTCGCCTTGTTTTTGACCGTGCGGAGACAGTGTACAAAATATCCACGGGGAAAAAAGCAAAGTTGAAACAAATACATCTTTAGCGAGGCCATTTGAAGGTACGGTAGGTAAAGCTGGTTGATTTCGCACCAGGAAATCAATGCTATCTC
>NC_055976.1:15616024-15626024 GCF_018492685.1 Alosa sapidissima
CCCCCCCCCCCCCCCCCCCCATTCCCTCTCCTCAATCTCCATTCACCTTTCCAATGTCTCCTCGCCAGCTGCCATTCCCACCAGGGCCTTGGCACCAGCCCCTCGCCCCCGCCAATGACCAATGGGAAGCCAGCATGCTGGAGACCACCACCCAATTGGATATCAGCAGAGATCAAAGGTGACAAAAATGAAAGCAGGAAGTAAGACTCTAACTAGCAGTGGCGGTGACGTGCCCGAGTGACGTTGCCCGAGTGACGTTGCCTGTGCGGGTTTCCCACCGCGTTCTTTCGCAGGTGTAGCAGTGGGCTCTGGACTGGGCTCAAACGGCAGTAAATGGACCTGGCGCGGCATGGGGACGAGATAATTAGCCTCTCGCCACGTACTGGGCCGGACCGATGACTGGTCTGACTCATCCCAAGTAGCCTGTGCTGTGATCTCCAGGGTCAACCACCAGAGCACTGCCAAGAGGCAGATTCAAGATGGTAATAATAACTCTAATAATAACTCCACCAAGTGAGCGAGGAGAACTTCACTTGCTTAGTGCCGTCTCTTGTGTATGCCGGCGATGGTGTAATTGCCCTAATGCACTGCTGAGCCAGCACACCCCCAGGCTCAGTGGAGGCATAAGGAGGAAAATGCAAAAAAGAAAAGAAAAAACAGAAAGAAAAATATAGCTGCAAGCAGCAATGAGGGGGCCAAGCAGTGAAATCAGCAGGCCAGATTTGCCATGTAATTCAATGCCGTTGCATCAGACATATAGCCTTAAGCAGTCACAGCAAGTTCCATGCCATACAACCCAAGATTGGCTGAGTTACAAGGTCAAGTTTCACATCAAAACATAACTGATTTTGTGGGGCTGAACCAGGGCTGAGTGTCGCCGCCCCCTCCCCCAGCCAGCCCACCGCCGCAACCGCCTCTGCCCATCCCACCCCGTCCCACCCTTGCACGCACACATTAGAATGAACTAGATGGAACTTGCTGTCATCAGTTTCACATCAAAAATAAAAGATTGACTGAGATATGATCACACTTGCTGTGATTTAAACATAGAGGTCAAGAATTGACGTCATAGGGTGTGTTGAACTCGGCTTGGCCCAAGGATTCCAATGATACCTCATTTTGCCATTCGGGTCAACAGGTCAAAAGTTACGTCCGTGAACACAAGTCCAACTTTGGCCTGTTGGTGGCGCTAGAGCGCTTGAGGTGCCGGCATGAAACTTGGTGAAATGAATTATTGGACTGTCCCCAATTAGTGTGCAAAATTGTATAACTTTTTACCAGACGGTTCTATGGGCTGCCATTGACTTCCATTGCAAAATAATGCGCTTCAGCAACTACTGGCCAAAATGCATTTTTGTCAATTACGGAGCCCCCTAGAGGTCAAATGTCACCAAATTTCTCGAGCGTCCTCCCGATGTGGTCTGAGGTACATGTACTAAGTTTGGTTTTGATACATGAAAGTGTTGCTGAGATATGAAATCACTTCCTGTTTGGCGGCTTCGCCGCAAATTTTGATTGGCTGGTACAGGTCAAAGCTTCTGTCAATTGTTCCAGAAAGCAATGCACTCATCAGGCATGGTCTGAAGATGGTCTCTGCCAATTTTGGTGAGGAACAGATGAAATTTGTGACCTGCCAAAACTTTTTTGTGTTTTTGATTTAATCCAATATGGCGGCCGAATCAATTACGATGACATCACAAGTTGGCTTGCTGCTACAGGCCAAAAGGCATGTTTCTTAATTACAGCGCCCCCTAGAGGTCAAAGGTCACCAGATTTCTTGAGCGTCCCCCTGATTGGGTCCTGAGTCCATGGAATAAGTTTGGTTATGATAGATCAATGGGTTGCTGAGATATGAGCTCACTTCCTGTTTGGCGGCTTCGCCGCAAATTTCGATTGGCTGTTACGCGCGAACGGTTTTAGTTCCGAAGACAAAAAGCAATGCATTAATGAGGCATGGTCTGTAGATGATATCTATGAAGTTTGGTGTCGATCGGACAAAATGTGTGACCTCTGATACGTTTTAAGTGATTTTGATGAAATTCAAAATGGCGGAAAATCCATCATGGCGGAAAATGACGTCATAGGGTGCGTTGAACTCGGCTTTGTCCAAGGATTCCAACGGTACCCTCATTTTTCAAAATCGGATCAACAGGTCAAAAGTTACGTGCGTGAACGCACGTCCAACTTTGGCCTGTTGGTGGCGCTAGAGCGATCGGGGTGCGGACTTGAAACTTGGTGAAATTAATCATGGGGCATTGCCTAATTAGTGTGCCAAATTTCACAACTTTTCACCAGACGGTTCTATGGGCTGCCATAGACTTCAATGGCAGAGGAAAGATGTGTAATAATAATAGGAAAAGCTAGAAACACAATGGGTGCCTTCGCAGCTTCGCTGCTTGGCCCCCAATAAGAAAACTAACAAACACAATGGTTGCCTCGCAGCTTCGCTGCTTGGCCCCCAAAAAACGACCAGAGTTCACACTGTCTTGCGTGGTGCTTTGCTGATGGGAGGTTACAGCAACTCGCATCCCAGGCTTGGAGACGTGTGAGATCACGCACTGTTTCCTCTGTGGGTACTGTAGAGGCTACGTAACTCTGTCAAGGAATGCATATTTGTGAATAAAGGTCCGTGTTCCCGATAAAAGGTGTTAGATGCAGTACTCTGTGTCTCTTGATCTCTCTCTGTCTCTATCTCGGGACTCCCTGCCAACTCTCCCCCAGAATGATGGATGTAACCAGGCTGTCGATAGCACCTTGCGTGGGGGAGGAGAGGATTTTTACCTCCCTCTGCTACATTAAGGGTGCAATGCACCGTTAAATCAACCCAGGACCCTACACAGGGCTGTGGAAGAAGTGTAGAAGAGAAGTGGGAGAGAAAGAAAGAAGGATGAAGAGAGACAAAGGGAGAGAGACGAAAGGAGAGAGGGAAGAAAAACTGACAGGCGGCTGCCCATGTCGGTAATAATGTCATGTGTCTGCAAGTGATGTGGAGCGGAAATGTGAGCTCTGTAGTAGTAATGTAGGAATATTGATTTAAGTAGCTCTGCCATCATGGCTGATGCCTGTGTAGAGAGGGCAAGGAGAACATTACTGACGCACACACACACACACACAGAGAGAGAGAGAGAGACAGACAGACACACACACACTGAATTAACACAATCTCACAGCAGTGGGTTTTGCATAGATCTGTGAATGCCACAACCTCATACTCAAAAGAAAATCACAAGGGATGGTTGAGTCATATTAGAGCCTGGCCTTCCGTTGACCTTGCCGCATTTTGAAGGCTAGGTGGTAGCGGAGCGGTGCACACAGACTCCACCTCAGCAGGGGTAGCCGGGGGTCCTGTACCTGGCCAGACATGCATGACTCACTCCCTGCTGCTTATGCAACTCTTAATCACACAGTGCTCTCCCCCTCATCTCCTCGCCTCGCTAAACCTGCTCTGAACAAACACTGCTACTGGAGTCTGCAAGAGAGAGGGAGGGTGGGAAAGAAAGTGATAGATAGATAGATAGATAGATAGAGAAAGGGATGATGATTGTGTGAAGCGGAGAAGGAGAAGGAAGGAGAGGAAGTCATCAGCTGTTGCACCAATTTAGAATGTTTTATTTATTTTCGGTGGAAAAGGTTTCTGCTTCAGAATATGTGAAGTAGACTATGTCATGCAGACTAATGATATATAGAGTATATGGTCATTGATAGATAATTGATTTGTGTCACAGATTCATTGGTCAGTTATGCATCAGAGTCCCACTCTTTTGAGTCACATTGTCATTTTAAGATGGCTTCCCTATCAGCCTGCACTCTGAAACATGAATTCCAAGCATGATGGGGGCATCCAACATCCAGGAATTCCAACCATTATGGGGGCAGCCGTGGCCTACAGCACTTCGGACCTGTAACCGGAGGGTTGCCGGTTCGAACCCCAACCAGTAGGCTCGGCTGAAGTGCCCTTGAGCAAGGCACCTAACCCCTCACTGCTCCCCGAGCGCCGCTGTTGATGCAGGCAGCTCACTGCGCCGGGATTAGTGTGTGCTTCACCTCACTGTGTGTACACCGTGTGCTGTGTGTGTTTCACTAATTCACGGATTGGGATAAAAGCAGAGACCAAATTTCCCTCACGGGATCAAAAGAGTATATATACTTATCCTTGAAAATACATGAAAATATAAGTACAGTTCTACAAGGTCAGCAGCTGAGCAAAGAATCAAAACTTTTCTGATAATGACCGACGGACAAGACATTATCCCTTATTTAAATGTTATCAGACCCTGTGGTCATGGTTCGAATTACGGGGGGTATTGGCGGGGACCGACCCCCCTAGATGAGACTTGGACCCTCCCAAAAGGGATGAAAATAATAGTTTGGGGGGGTACTGAAAAAATAATAAAATGTAATGTTATCCAATATTGCATGTAATTAAATGCAGCATTGCCATAACATACCAACAATTCAGGATATAATCTAATGAAATGCGATTTTCAAACCCTCACCCCCATTGGACTGTACCATTTCTCTGGTACCTTCAGACTGTGTTGTTTGCTATTACTGACGAATTAAAACAAATGCACAGTGTAGGCTGCAAAAGCCTGATATGCGTATGGGTTAACAAGCAGTGGCCAACTGGCCATACATTTGTCTAATATTTCACTGCCTTTGTAACATACAGTAGTGATAGCCAACCTTAGAAAAATATTGAGTAGCAAGATCCCTATGGTTTAACCGTAGGTCTCCCTTCCACTCAGCAGCCACGACCATCGCTGCTGCTTAGCTTAAAAATCAGGCCTACAATCACACGCCATAGAAGGAGTTCCATAGATATACTGACACGGGAGAGGTTTAATGAGGCGATTTATTTATCATTTTGTGCAATTTCATTCTTAATGTCTAAATAAATGAGGGAATTTGCACTAATATTCAGGGAATTTCGCATGTAGATTAGTTGGTTCTCAACCTTTTTTAAGCAAATGCCCATACATCCATAATTGCAATGTTACCATTGCAGTTAGTTTGAAACGCTACGTGAACATATAATAATCAATTGGACCTGAAATGTCTTTCCTCATTGCCATTATTAGAGATCAGCCTTTCTTAAAAGCGTATTGCTGCACAAACGTTTTGTGATGTAACACCAGGCGCACAATGCACTAGGCTACATTATATGAAATGCCTTACGCTAAATAACGTGAAGATATTTGTTTTCCAGCCGTGAAGTCATTTATTTTTATTTGCTTTATGTTTGGTAGGCTTAGGCTATCCAAGAAAAACAAATCAAATGAACCAAAGGCTGGCCTTGTATTAGGCTAGGTGAACTTGGCTATTAAACGGGAGACTTTCTGTGGCCCATCTGTAAACAACTCTGGGTCTTAAATTTAAGCTGTATGTTTGCCATTTTCCATCCTATTGGTCTGTATGCATTTCCATGTTTGCATTGCACTATTTTTTGACTGTGGCGCACAATTTTACGCACGGTGCGCACCTTGAAACAGTGTTTACCCAAATTCAACCCTTCCCATAATGTGTAAGGTATATTGTGCTTGCTAGCATGATTAGTTTCTTTTAATTTGTTGGCCAGCCAGCCACGGTCATATGACCTACCGGTATATTTCGAAGGAAAATTGACTGTGAAATCATGCGTGTAAGCCTATGTAAAATGGAGAGTGACGTCACCAATCGAAATAGCTGTACCCCCCGAAGCTCACGGTATAATTCGAACACTGCCTGTGGTATTCATTAAGAATTCACAAACAACATATTTGTTGTGCCTGTGAACTTTCAAGCAGCTCTTTCATGTGTGTCAAAGACGATAGATGTTCAAACTCCACCACCCCCATCGCTGAACAAAAGATAGCACAGCTGAAACAGTTGAATCCGCCCACGTCTGGCATCATGGTGATGCTATCTCTTCCACAGGTGCCTGTCAGGCTCCCTCACCAAAGTCGATGCCTTTGTGTGAGATGTGAGATGTGAGATGTGATGGGGGTGGGGGGTGGGTGCAGGTGGGGGCCCTCCTACAGGCTGTGGTTTACCGGTTTCCCACTCCGTAACATTAGCACCCTTTGTGAATCTTCTTTTTTGTTTTGCTTCTTCTGCTATTTCTTTGTCTTTATCTTTATCTTTTTCCCGTCTTCTTCCTGCTGTACTTGTTTTGTTTTTTCCTCACAGCTGTAGTGTGGTGGCTTTGATCACCACCTCACAGGAGGCGTGTTGGTGTCTGTATGTGCTGCCTGTTGGAGCGCACATCACCTTGCATCAAGTTTTCTGTGGATTCTGCCACCTCGGTTTCTCTTGTACACCCACCCACACACACATAAACACACACATACACACACACACACATACACACACACACACAGGCATGTACACACAGGCGAGTTACTGCTGAGCTGTTTCCCGTCTATGTGGGTGTAGGTATCACAGTAAGAATTGCAGTCTCACCGTGCGAGTGTTTTATTTTAGTGTGGGTGACTACACACACGAGGGCCACAAGAAGAACAGAGGTGGGTGGGGTTTCAACATCTCATGGTGTTTGCCTGCGCATCTTCAAAATCACACTGGGCTACGTTGGTCTTAATGCCCAGCTGCACCTACTGGGTGTTTGGCTGGCGAGTTGAACAAACGACCGCATCCAAGCTTGCCCTAAATTGGTTCCCTGTTCGATGGAAATTAAAACACCACCCTTTGTGACACCACCCTTTGTGACACCACTCCCTGTGCCATGCTGTTCCAGCCCATCAGATGAGTAGATGAGTATTGACGTGGCACCAGCAAGAGCTCGTAAGAGAACAGCACGGCCCTCCAGCACTTTCTGTTTTCCCAAATTAGAGGCCCACTCAGTACTGACCTGCCTTGGTTCTACATTAGAGTCTGTGTTATGTTTACGTTTTGAGTGAAGGTTGTCTGCTGAATATAAACAAAGTTCCCGGTATTGACAGCCTTTCTAGTTGATCTTAATGCTCTATTTGACACATGTGATATAAGGTCCAAAATTTCTCAGAAGTCCCCCCGTTTTGAATTTGTGGGACATGTTTTGCTAAGCTTTTACTATGTTATCAACATAAAAAAAAAGCAATTTGAGGTTATGTCAGCTTATGTCCGTGACTCTGCAAAGACATTGTCCAGAGACAGGCTGCAGTCACTTTGATGTGACAAGAAGCTCCTTGAAGTAACAGTAAATTGATCCTGCTGACACCAGTGAGACAGGAGGAATGTAATCCACGTCAATTTCCTTAGAAGAGAGCTTATTACCATTCAATATTTATGTGGAATCCATCCGGACTGTTTCTCTCTTTGCCTCTCTTACTTTCTCCTTCTCGCATACACACCTTCTGTCTAGCTCCTGCTGACAGATTTGGAATCGACGTGCAGAATTAAATCGTGGAGAAAAAAAACGTTGTAAACCATATCTCATTTGTCTACTTCTGTGCAATGCAGGTGTTTTTTTTGCTGTACTCTCCCCTCTCATCAAAGAACAGAGGGGTGAAAAAAGAGAATATAATTATGATATTGAATTTAATCTGGGCCAGAATCCAGGAGAGCTCAGCTACAGTACTTTGCCTTTGAGGCTGGTTCTGACCTCCAGGTATAAAAAGACACATTGCCTGCCTGTGTCTGTTTGTGTGTGCATTTGCGTGTGTGTGTGCGTGCTTGTTTGTGTGTGCATTTGCGTGTGTGTGCATGAGTGTGTGTGTGTATGCATGTGCATGTATAAGAGAGAGTGTGTCAGAGACCAGGTTGTGGTTTTTGGCCCCCACACAGATGGTCATTAAAGTCAAAGCAAAGGTGTGTTTCATAGAGGAGTCATCATTATGCACTAAATCATGTATTCATGGATTCTGAAGTAAAGCCTTTGAGGTTGAAGATACACGCACACACACACTCTCTCTCTCTCTCTCTCTCTCTCTCTCTCTCTCTCTCTCTCTCTCTCTCTCTCTCTCTCTCTCTTACACTTACACACACGCACGCACACACGCACGCAGTCTCATTCAAACAGACACACTGGGGGGTACATAAGCAAGCACACATGTTATCAAAGTCACACAACGTTCATCCAAAACAGACACACATAGTTATGGTGGCTTCTTTAGATACGCTTTAGTTACACCTTTAAAAGGTCAAGGAATCATAACGTTTCGCTGAATAAGTGAAGTAACACATGCAAAAAGACACAGATGTGCATGCTTACTATCCTTACACAGCAGTTTGCAGTCTGCAGTTCAAGTTGGAGAAAACAATGGATAAACTATTCAGACATACAGACAGTACATCTCAGTGACTATGCACTAATCATTGCCATTATATAGTGACACATTGACTGGTCCCCAGTAACATGCATCTCTCAAAGGCCACACACACCCAATCAAAGGCCCCCTCAAGAGCCCCCCAGTCCAAGAGGCGGAGAGGCTGCCGAGCGGCACTTCATTGTGTCATGTTAAAGAGGCCGACCGCCCTCGCTGGACAGGAAGCTATCTCTGGTCCATTATCAGGGGGGTGGTGGGGGGAACATGTGTTGGCCTGGTCCTCCCCGACAGAGCTGTAGCTCTTAGCGGTCAGCAGTTAAGGAGACCCAACCTCTGGAGCCATACATCAAGCACCTAATGATTTAGAGTGTGTGTGTGTGTGTGTGTGTGTGTGTGGTGGCGGCGGCCAATGTTGACCACATAAACATGCTTGGGTTTGTATGTATCTTTGGTCTCTCAGTGACCATATGTAGACACACACACACAAAATACACAAACACGCACTAAGCTGTAGGAATGGATAGCATCTGGTCCCAGTGTGAATTCTCTAGACTTTTGCTGCAGAATGTGTCTGTGTTGATTTTAGAAGGTGTCCCTTGAAGGTTAGCTCTGACATGGGCACGATGCCACCATGCACCAGGGAAACACACACACACACACACACACACACACTAAGCTTCTCCAATTTACTCCACAACAACCACTTCTTTGCTACATCAAGCTGCCAAAACACATGAATGTTCTGTTTCTGGTTTTGATCAGCTCCAGAAAGTATGCATATGCGTGTGTGAACAAGTGTGAGAGTCTGTGCGTGTGCATGTATGTGTGTGCTAACTGGCTACGTGCATGTGGCCAAATGGCTTTGTGAGTCGGGGTGTTGTCTTTTAATATGTCTTGAGGGAAGCTGCTGAAACAAGCAAAAATTCCTCTCTCCTCTCCTGTCTTCTCCTCTCCTCTCGTCTCTTCCCCTCTCCTCTCTTCTCACTTTCCCTCTGTATGCTCGGCCCTTCTCCCCTTTTAAAGACAATCAATTACGGTGACCTTGCCCCCCCCCCCCCCCCCCCCCCCCCCCGGATGCTGATGGTTCCCCTGAGCAGCACAGGGGCCAGGGCTCTCATTGCTCTCCGCTCTCCACCACACAGCTGCCCAGCCTCCCCATCCATCTCGTTAAGTAGTAGACCATCAGTTTGCATAGCCCGCTCTTACCTGGAGTGACTTGATCATTTCCCTGGTAATGGATGGAACAAGGCTGGTGGCCGGGGGTGGGGGGTTTGAGTATGTGTGCAGAGAGCTTGTCTTGTCTAGAACACTCAAGCACACAGTGACACCAGGAAAAGAAAGCAACAGGAATGCTCCCCTCCTCCCCCTCCTTTTCTCCTCTCTGCTGCTCTCTTGTCATTCTCTTATTCATTTGCTTGTGCTCTGGCTTCCTTCCCGACGAGCAGCGTTTGTCAATCAGCTGCGTGCGTGTGCAACCCACAGGCACTGAAGGCACCAGTGCTGCCTCTCTCTCTGGGGAATTTTTTTTTAGAAGTCACATTTATAATCAACCATGGCATGTATGAAATGTGTTTTACTTGTTCTGCGAAAGTGCTGTTATAAAACAAACATCACATTGGGATCACTCACATTTTCTCTTTCTTTTTTCCCTGTGTGTGTGTTTGTGTGTGTGTCTGTGTGTGTGTCTGTTTGTGTGTCTGTTTGATGCGCAGTGGTGGACCTACAGGGATGCTGTCAGAACACGCGCTTCGTGGTGC